>NC_056738.1:453440677-453583177 GCF_019279795.1 Protopterus annectens
CCAAGTAGTAGCGTAGCTGTCTATGTACATCCAAGGTAAGCAGTATTCTTTCCCCTCTGTTTTGTGCGTTGGGAAAGAAGGTAGGTAGGTGGATTGCCTGGTTTAAAGACACTCTGGATACCACCTTGGGCATAAATGTAGGATTAGTCCTCATGGACACTATCTTGGTGGAAGATTAGGAAGGGTTGCACTGCCATTAAGGCCTGTAGTTCTGAAACCCTCCTTGCTGAAGTAATTGCCAGTAGGAAAGCAGTTTTCCATGACAGGTGTTGTAGGTCTGCTGTTGCTGCTGGTTCAAAGGGTGATAGTGTCAACTTTTCTAGCACAAAGTTTAAATCCCAAGCTGGTAATGGTGGTTTCCTTGGAGGTTTTTCATTCTTGATTCCTCTGAGGAACTGCCTGAGCAAAGGGTGCGAAAAAACAGGTGGATCAAAGCTGTATTCTGCTGAAATAGCTGATGCATGTATCTTGATGGAGGAGTAGGACAGGCCTGAATGAAGAAGTTCGGCCAGATACTCCAGAATGTTAGGCATATCTATGTTTGACACATCTTTTCCTCTTTCCGTACTCCAGATGACAAACCTTTTCCATTTTCCAGCATAGTTCCTTCTTGTTGAAGGTCTGCGTGCTTCAAGAATAATGTCTTTAACTCTTTGGGAAAGTTCTGGATTAGCTGCTGTTATGTGATGTTCCATGCAGTCAGTTGCAAGGTTTTTAGGTTTGGATGTATGATGCTGTAGTGGTTCTGCGTTATCAAAGGCATCAGGGGAATTGTCCACATATTGTTCCGAGACATGCTCCTCAGTAGTGGATACCAGTGTTGTCTTGGCCAGTTTGGAGCTATCAGGATTATCCTTGGACGTTCTTCCTTGATTTTCAGTAGTACCTTGTGTATCAAAGGAAGAGGTGGGAATGCATATGCTGTTAGGCCTTTCCAGTTGAAGGAGAGCGAATCCACTTTCCATGCTAATGGGTGGAATGTCCTTGTGCAGAATTTTTTGAGCTGGTGATTGAGAGGTGATGCGAATAGGTCTATCTGTGGCATTCCCCATTTCTTTGAGATGGTCTTGAAGATGTCCGGTGAAGCTTCCATTCGTGGGCATCCGAGTGGTTCTGCTTAATATGTCTGCTAGAGTATTGTCTTTCCCTGGTACAAATATTGCCTGTAACTGGATGTTGTAGCTGAGTGCCAGGGTCCACAGCTCCAAGGTCATTCTGCATAGGGGGTATGAATGAGTGCCTCCCTGTTTGTTGATGTACCACATGACTGTGGTGTTGTCTGTCCTTATCAACTGGCCCTCTGAGAAATGGTTTGAACTTTTGGATTGCCAGTTTTACTGCCAGCATTTCTTTTAGGTTGATGTGCAGTTGAAGTTGATCCTGTGTCCATAATCCTTGCACGCATTTGTCCAGCATGTGGGCCCCCCATCCTAGGTCTGAAGCGTCTGTTGTGATGGTCTGGCTTGCTTGACATCTGCGAAAGGGTAGGCCTGGGTTTGACTGGCATGCCTGAGCCCACCATAGGAACTCCTGTTTTAAGCATGGAATTAGTGGGATTTCTGTTTCTAGACTGTCTGTGTTGGGACCATAAATTCTTTAGGTACCACTGTAGTTCTCATATGTAGTCTGGCAAATGGAACCAAGATTATGCATGATGCCATGAAGCCCAAGGCCTGCAGTACTTTTCTTGCTGTTAACTTGTTCAGTTTTGTTAGTGCCAAGAAGTAAAGAGGAAGTTCTTTTTGTTTTTCTGTAGTCAGGAATGCCATTTGTTTTACTGTGTCCAATTCCGCGCCCAAGAATGTCCTTGTTTGGGATGGTATCAGCCTTGACTTTTGTAAATTGACTGTGTATCCCAGTGCTTGTAGCAAGTAAATGACCCTTTGTAAATCTGTTGTCAGCTTGCTTTTGTTGTCCCCTTGTAGCAGGCAGTCGTCCAGGTATGGGTAAATTTGAATTCCTGAAGTCTGCAATGGGCGATTACTGATGCCAGGCATTTTGTGAATACTCTGGGCAGTAGATAAGCCAAAGGGCAATGCTGAGAATTGATAGTGCTCTGATCCTGCAAGAAATCTGAGGTATCTTCTGCAGATTGGTCGAATGGGGACGTGCAGGTATGCCTCCTTGAGATCTAGAGTTACCAGCCAAGACTCCTTGCCCAGCATGGGAAGAAGTTGCTGTAGGGTCAGCATTTTGAATTTTGGGACAATGATGTATGTATTTAAGGTGGACAGGTCGAGAATTGGTCTCCAACTTTTTCCTTTCTTGGAACTAGGAATAGTCTGGAATAGAACCCCTTTCCTTGCTCTGCTGTTGGTACTCTTTCCACAGCTCTCATGTTTGCTAACTCCATTATCTGGCGTAGAGCCTCTGTTTTTTGATTTGGAGGTAGATTTGGCATTCCTCTTTTGACTGGTAAAGTGTGGAAGTGAAACCGGTAACCTTGATCTATGGTTTGTAAAATCCACTTGTCTTTTGTTATGTAGTGCCAGTTCTTTGAAAATAAGGTTAACTTTCCGCCTAGGGACGCTGCTATTTGTTCCCTGGTAGGCGGATTTAGGGTTAAGTCACTGTGGTTGTGCTGATGTAGTGGCAGTGGCTGTGTCTGTGCCTCTGTTGTTACCTTGCCACTGTCTTCCTCTGTAGGCACCTCCTCTGGATTGGTTTCTGCCTCTGAAACGTCTATTCCTGCCCCTTTGAAATTTTGTGGAGTCAGGAAAGGACCAATTTTTGGCAGGCCAGTTCCTGCTAAACCTTGGGGGTTGAACCTGCAAGAAATCTTTAACAGTTTGAACAGATTTTGCCTTTTCTTCCATTTTCTTCATAACCTGCTGGGCAGGTGTACCAAACAAACTTGTCTTGTCCATAGGAGCATCTAGCAACTTAGCTTTAACATGATCCGGTAAAGCTTGTTCCTTTAGCCATGCATGCCTTCTTATCACTGTGCCTGTCAAGGCTGATCTAAATGAAGCCTCCAGTGCATCATAGCCACATTTTAAGGAATGGTTGCTAACCTGTTGTATGTTATTTACCATCTCTAATACATATTTCTTATCAAGAGATTCATCAGTGGTTAGTCTTTTAGTTAACTGATCAAGCATAAACTCTTGGTATTGTATCATGTGAAACTGACAGTTTAAAGCTCTAGCTGAGAGAGTAGCTGAAGTGTAGGCCTTTTTACCCCATCTGTCTAATGACCTTGCTTCCCTTTCAGAAGGAATAGGGTTTTTAGCTATGGTCGCGGCTACTGCCTTGGGACCCTGGGATATAGTTTCTGGGTCTGCAAGTGGAGCCTTGTAAAGGTGGTGATGAGTATCTGGCACCCTGTAAAATCTGTCTGGTTTGGCAGGGGCTGGGGTAAAGAATCTGGAGCGGAGCAAACATCATTGAAAGCATCATCCACCACAGAGAGAACAGGAGGTATAGCTAAGGGCCTGTGCTGTGGGAGGTGCAGAAAGGTCCTAAGTCTTTTTCTGGAGTCTGAAAAATCCTGTTGCTGCCATTGAAACTGTTCTCGCATGGCATGCAAGGTTTCCCCAAAGGAGAATTCTTCTGGTGGGGAAGCAGCTGGAATGGATTCTTCAGCATCAGAATCTTCAAAATTGGAGAAGGGAGCCTCTGGCTGGTCAGTTATGTCTGATTCATCAGCAGAATCAGAGGACACTGGCTCGGGGGGCTCTGCCCTAGGTCTCTTCTCTGGGGGCTGAGAGGCCCTGTCTGGGTGAGATTGAGATCCTCTAAAGAAATTAAATCTTCTGCCAAAGTAAGCATTTGAGAACTAGAAGAGGGCCTGGATGTGGGGGGTTTAACAGGCACTGTTTTAGTAGTCTTGGCTGCTTTAGCCCTGGCGAAGGCCTTAATGGACATGGCTGCTGGAGGCCTAGCAGCACCACGTGCTGGGGTAGAGACATCCAAGGGGATGGTGTCTGATAAGTCAACCACCGTAGTGGGTAAAATTTCTGAGGTCGATTCGAGAGTTGTAGCAGGGGCCTCAGTTGTAGGAATAGGTTCAGCTGTACTTTGTTCAGTTTTCTCGGTTTCGGCCAAAACAGAGACACTCGCGGTTTGCTTGACCATGGTTTCGCCGAAACCGCGGACATGAGTGTCGGTCTTTATCTTTGCGTTTTGGTAGATTGGGTAGTCGGAGGATCCGGCGGCATAATGTACGCAAAATTAGAACCCAAAAAGTGTTCTGCAAACTCCGATCGGCGCGTACGGGTTCGTCCGCTGAAACAAGCACAGACCGAACAGGCTGCTACGTCGTGGGCTGGGCCTAAACAAGGCAGACAGTAAGAGTGGAAATCTTTATGAGGTATTTGTTTCCCACAGTTTAAACAATTGTTAACTTTTTCTGACATCGGCTGAGGCAAGAAAGAGTCCCCAATGGGGTACTTAGCTTCAGAAGTCTTCGAAGTAGTATTCGGTAGATGTAATCTCTGGATCCGACCGATCGGCACTTGCGAACAGCTTCTGCTTGGCCACGCGGCAAGAAAGACTGAGGAAAATGGCGTCGGCTGATGCCTTTATACCCGAAGACCAACAGAGATGACGTCGGGTGGAGTGCGACATCAGCCGAAGCCGGACCCGGACTTTGGAATCCGGCCGACTGAAGGGCTGCCTGACGACAGGACAACCCACTTGTTATGACTGCAGATGCATCCATGAAGGACATCAAGCCCTGCAGAACTGCAGGGGCAAAGCCTGCTCTGGATTTGGAGTAGAAAGGTAGGTGGTAGTGCTTGGTAAAAGTGTGCACTGAGCTCCAGGTTGCAGCTTCTAATGAGTCTTTGGTTGGTACCCCTCTGAGGAAAGCTGAAATGGCTGCTGCTCTGGTAGAATGAGGCCTACTGCCCTTAGGCACAGGTTTGCCATGTTGTGCATAACAGAAGCGGATGCAGTGTCCTATCCATTTGGGGATTGTCTGCTTTAATAGGCTTTTCTTGTGATCCTGCAGCGTAAGCTAGAAACAGTTGCTCAGTTTTTCTGAAAGCTTTTGTTTTGTCCAAGTAAAATCGTAGCTGCCTGTGTATATCCAAAGCGTGCAGAAGTCTTTCCCCTTTATTCTGGGGATTTGGGTAGAAAGTAGGTAAATGAATGGTTTGGTTTAAGGCCACATTGGAGACCACTTTTGGCATGAATGTTGGGTTTGTCCTAAGAGAAACCCTGTCCTGATGAAAAATGAGGAAAGGTTCCACAGCCATCAATGCCTGTAACTGAGACTCTTCTTGCTGAAGTTATTGCTAGGAGCAGAACAGTTTTCCATGACAAGAATTTTACATCAGCTGTGCTGGCTGGTTCAAATGGAGGCAGTGTTAGTTTTTCTAAAACAAAGTTGAGGTCCCAAGTAGGTACTGGTGCTCTCCTAGGGGGTCTTATATTCTTTGCCCCTCTGAGGTACTGTCGTAGTAGAGGATGTGAAAAAATAGGGAGGATCCGTATTGTAATGAGCTGAAATGGCAGAGGCATGGATTTTAATAGATGAAAAAGATAGGCCTTTGTCCAGTCAGGTATTGCAAAATATGAGGTACATTAGGGACCAGTGGGTCCAGCCCTTGGTGCCTGGTTCCAAGCACAGAATCTCTTCCATTTTTCTGCATAAGATTTCCTAGTGCTGGGCCTCTTGGCTTCCAAAATTACATCCATAACAGCTTTAGAGAGAGGTGCAGTCTGAGTGGCTACATTTGCCATGCTGCCAGGTTTAAGGTTCTGAGTTGACTGTGCATAATCTGATTGTTTTGCTGTGTCAGAAGATGAGGGATTTGAGGTAGAGGCCAAGGTGCGCCTTGGGACAAAGTTTTTAGGATTGGGTACCAGTGCTGGCATGGCCAGTGTGGTGCAATCAGTATCATTTTTGGCCTCTGACTTTTAGAAGCACCTTGGTGAGAAGAGGCATCAGAGGGAAGGCAGACTGTCAGTTTTTCCAGCTGAATGATAGTGCATCCACTTTCCATGCTTGAGTGATAAGTCCTTGTGCAAAATTTCTGTATTTGGCAATTGTGAGGGGAGGCAAAAAGATCCATGTCTGGGCGTCCCCATTTTCTTATGTTGAACACTTGTGGATTTAGCTTCCATTCGTGAGGGTCCATGAGATTTCTGCTTAGTCTACCAGTGTATTTTTTGTTCCTGGCAGGAATTGTGCTTGCAGATGTAGGTCAGTGCTGTGTTCCACAAAGTCATGGCTTGTCTGCATGGGGGGTAGGAATGTGTGCCCCCTTGCTTGTTGATGTACCACATAACTGTGGTATTGTCCGTCTTTATTAGTAGTAGTTTTGGATGCATTAGATCCTTGAAGGCAGTCAGGGCATTCTGTACAGCTAGCATCTCTGATTGATGTGAAGATGCATTTGCTCCTTGGGCCACGTGCCCTGAATACATTTTCCTGCCATGTGTGTTCCCCAGGCATAATCCGATGCATCCGTTGTCTGCCTGGCTGTAGGTAAGGTGAAAGGCTGTCCCTTGTGGTGACAAGCCTGGGACCAACATCGAAACTCCTGTTGTAGGCAGGAAATCAAGGTTATGATTGTCTCTAGGCTGTGACAATGCTGAGTCCAAACACTTTTTAGATACCATTGTAGTTTCCTCATATGCAGTTTTGCATATGGAATTAGTAGAATGCAGGATGCCATGAAACCCAGGGCCGGCAGAATTTTTCTTGCAGGGAGCTGGGTCTTTGTTGGCATCATTTGAAAGTAATGAGTCAGTTGCCTTTGTCTGGCGTGAGATAAGCCATCTGGGCAGTTGTATTTAAGCTTGCACCAAAGAATATCTCTTGAGAGGGCACTACTTTTGATTTCTTTTCGTTTACAGTGTACCCTAGACAAATTAGCAATCTTTTTACAAACGCCAGGTACTTTAGAAGAATGTTCTTGCTCTCTGCATGAATAAGGCAGTCGTCCAAGTAGGGATAAATTTGAATTCCTTTTTGTCTGCAAAATGCAATTATCGGTGCCAAGCATTTTGTGAAGACCCTGGGCGCAGTAGACAAGCCAAAGGGCAGTGCAGAGAATTACATAAATCTGAGGTATCTTCTGCACGATTGTCTGATTGGGACGTGCAGGTATGCCTCCTTGAGATCCAAAGTAACTAGACAAGCCTCCTTGCCCAGCATGGGCAGAAGTGTTAACATTTTGAATTTTGGAACATCCAGGAAAGTATTCAGGATTGACAGGTCCAGTATTGGTCTCCAGGCTTTGTCTTTTCTGGGTACTAAGAAAAGTCTAGAGTAAAATCCTTGTCCCTGTTCTTCTTGTGGTACTAGCTCCCATATCCATGAGAGCAGCAATTTGTTTTTGTGCCTCTGCCCATTGGTTTTGTGGCAGGATTAGCAAACCTTTTGGTTTTGGAAGCGTGTGGAAGTGGAACCTATACCCCTGAGAAACTATATTCAGCACCCATTGGTCTTGGGTGATCATGTGTCAATTTTTTGAGAAAAGTGCTAGCTTTCCCCCTAGGGGTGCTGTCAACTGCTAAGAGCTTGCCATTTGCAGAGGGAAGTCATTGTGACTGTTTCCTATAAGGTTGTGATAGGTCTTTCTCCTCCTTAGGGGGCTGAAGCACCCCATTGTTTAGGTCTGTAGGAGCCTTGGTGCTGAGATCTGCCTCTTGGGTGTCTGCATCTGCCTCTGTGGCCTGTGACACTGGAAAGGACTAAGTTTTTGAAGGCAAGTTTCTGCTAAATCTAGGTGGTTGAACCTGTAAGAAATCTTTCGTTTGCATTGACTTTGCTTTATCATCCATTTTCTTTAACACCTTCTGCCTTAACACCAAAGTATCATGCTGTAATGGAGCATCCAATAATTTTACTTTAACACGGTCAGGTAAACTTTGTTCTTTCAACAAAGCATGTCTTCAAATTACTGAGCCTTAACTGCGGCTCTACAAGAAGCCTCTAATGAATCAAAACCACATTGCAGAGTACGTTTTCCCACTTCAACTGCATGCAATAAATCCTGCATTTCTTTACTGTCAGGACTTTCTATATTTGCAACCATTTTCTGCTTTAACAATGACATGAGATACTGTTGATATTTAATCATGTGAAACTGACAGTTTAAAGCTCTTACAGCTAAAGTAGCAGAAGTGTAAACATTTTTCCCCCCATCTGTCCAGAACTCTGGAAACCCTATCTGAGGGGACAGGATTTTTGGCAGTGGAAGCTTTAACCCCTTTAGGACCCTGAGAAATTGTTTCTGGGTCTGCAGCGGGGTTTTTATAAAGAAATGTATGAGAGTCAGGGACCCTGCAGTACCTGTCTGGCTTTACTGGAGCAGGGGGGTAAAGAATCTTGAGACAACACTGGATTCAGAAAAACATCTACAATTATCAAGCACAGGAGGGATAGCTAGGGGCCTGTGCTGAGGCAATAAAAGGAAATCTGAGCCTTTTCTTGGATTCTGAGTAATCCTGGCTCTCCCAATGGAAATGCTCCCTCATGGTGTGCAGGGTTTCCCCCAAAAGAATAATTCAGGCGGTGAGGCTAAAGGAATGGACTCATCAGCATCAGAGTCCTCCTAGGGAGGGAGAGAATAGCCCTTATCAGAAGAATCAGAGAAAATGGAAACCTGATCATAGGAATCATAATCAGCGTCTTGCCTAGGCCTTTTGTCAGGTGGGGGATGGGAAACCTTATTAAAGTAATAAGGTCTTCGGCCATTTTAAGCATCTGTTTCTTTGGCATGGATGACTGTTCTGGAGAATGCTACACTTGTTTCCTTGTCTTTAATGGTGTTTTTGACTTTGCCTTTGCTGCTGTAGTAGCCCTAATTGTAAGCTGTGAAGGTCTGAAAACACCCTCAGACGCTGGTGCCTGCTCAGCGGCTCCGGACCCATCTGAGGGTATAGTTTCTGTAGGCCCAATACCTTGAGTTTCCACAGGCCTCGGTGTCTCCACGTGGCTGTCGGTTAGGGCCTGTGGCTCTGAGGCAGCGGGTGTCAGGGGTTGCAAAAGCGCCTCACTGAGAATCGGCGACTGGCCTAGAAGAGGCTTTGTAGTCTGTTTTGGACCTCAGATGCCTGTCTTTCTTTGTCTTTGCATTTTTTATACATTCCGGTCTGTTCCGACGGCATTATATAATTCTTTGTCCAAAATAATGTGAAGCAAAATCAAAATGACGTCTGTTGCAACATTTATACCCCTAGCTTTGGGAATCTACCCAAATGTAATGACTGCAACAGTGAAACACTGAACATCGGGCTGGAGGGAGGATAACCAGGACTGCAACAGTGAAAACACTTACATCTACATTTATGGTAAGTGTACACAACTATATTATGTTCATAGTGTTCCACTGTTGCAATCATTACATTTGGGTAGATTCCCAAAGCTATGATTGGGAGGATGGATTTATATAGCATTAGGACCAGCTTTATAAGGCTCTGCAAAACAGCAGTGGCAAAGCCAGCTCTGGATTTAGAGAAAATTGCCAAGTGGTAATGCTTGGTGAAAGTATGAACTTAATTCCAGGTAGCAGCTTCTAGAAAATCCCTGGTAGGAACACCTCTGAAAGGCTGTTGAAGTAGATGCAGCCCTGGTGGAATGACATCTGATCCCCTGGGGGATAGGTTTTCCATGGAGCTTATAACTAAAATGAATACAATGGCTTATCCATTTAGAAAATGTTTGCTTTGAAATAGCATTTGCTGCAGAGGGGAAGGCTATCAGCAATTCAGATTTTCTTTGAGATTTAGTCCTGTCCAAATAGAATCAAGTTGTCTGTGTACATCCAATTAATGCAGAATCCGCTCCCCCTTGTTCTGTGGATTGGGAAAGAAAGTTGGCAAAAGAATGGACTGATTAAGAGCCACACTGGCTACCACCTTGGGCATGAATGATGGACTGGCCCTGAAAGACACCCAGTCTTGCATGAAAGATGAAAGGCTCCACTGCCATAAGGGCCTGTAATTCAGATATCCTTCTAGCTAAAGTGATGGCTAAAAGGAAGGCTGCTTTCCAGGAAAGAAATTTTAAGTCTGCAGTAGCAGCTGGCTCGAAAGGAGGTAGAGTGAGTTTCTCCAATACAAAGTTAAGGTCCAGGGCAGGGGTTAGAGCTCTCCTGGGTGGTCTCAAGTTTTTGGCCCCTCTAAGGTACTGATTTAGAAGAGGATGAGAAAAGAGGAGGGTTCTGTGTTGTAGTGAGCTGAAATGGCTGAGGCATGGATTTTAATGGAGGAAAAGGACAGGCCCTTGTGAAGCATCGCAGTTAAGTATTACAAAATACTTAGTAAATTGGGCGCTGCTGTGCTCATCCCTTGATAGATTCCAGGCAGATAATCTTTTCATTTGTCAGCATAAGATTTTCTAGTACTAGGTCTTCTCGCCTCCAAAATGACACCCATCACAGGTTTGCTGAGGAATGCTAAAGGGGAATTTAAATGACTAGCCAAGCTGCAAGATTCAATGTTTGGAGCTGAGGGTGCAGAATTTGGTTCACCTGCTGAGACGGTAAGGAAGGTGTCTGAGGCAGGTAACATGGTGAAATGCGTGACACTGCGCAGGAGTGGGTACAAGTGTTGGAGAGGCCAGTCCGAAGCAATCAAAATCATTTTTGGTTTGTCCTGTTGAACTTTTAGAACTTTGGAGAGCAGAGGGGGAAAGGCATAGACTGATAGGAAGGACAGAGCATCCACTTTCCAGGCTTTTTTGTGAGGAGTTCTTGTGCAAAACTTGTCCAACTGGTAGTTCTGGGGTGAGGCAAAAAATCTATGTCTGGGCTCTCCCATTTGTGTCATGTTGAAAGTCCGTGGTTCCAGTTTCCATTCGTGAGGGTCCATGAGATTTCTGCTTAGTTTGTCTGCCAGAACATTCAGCTTTCCTGGCAGGAATTGAGCTTGTAGTTGTACTTGGTAGCTCAAAGCAGTGCTCCACAATGTCATGGCTAGTCTGCAGAGGGGTAGGAATGTGCACCCCCCCCCCCCTGCTTGTTTATGTACCACAACCATGGTGTTGTCCGTATTTACCACTAGTTGTCCTGGATGAAGGTAGTCCTTGAAGGCTGTCAGAGCATTCTGTACAGCTAGCATTTCTTTTTGATTGATATGAAGGTGCATTTGATTTGGGCTCCATTTGCCCTGAATGCACTTGCCTGCCAGATGAGCCCCTATGCATAGTCTGATGCGTCTGTAGTTAGGGTTTGGGCAGCAAGGGGGTGGTGTGAATGGCAGTCCATTGTTTTGGTGGCAGGCCTCTGCCCACCATAGGAACTCTAGGCGCAGGCAAGGTACGATAGGAATCATTGTTTCCAGGCTGTGACAATGTTGACTCCACAAACTAAGTACCACTGAAGTCTCCTCATATGCAGTCTTGCATATGTAATTAGAAGAATGCAGGAGGCCATGAACCCTAAGGCTTGCAGTATTTGTCTTGCAGATATATAGCAGGGTTCTTGTGGCCACCTGTTTGAGTAAGTCACCAAATGAATTTGCTTTCCTGGCGTAAGAAAAGCCATCTGGGCAGTTGTATTCAAGCTTCCACCCAGGAATTACATTTTTGAGAGGGTACCAGTTATGACTTTTCGTTTATGGTGTACCCTAGACAAGTTAGAACCCTTTTTACAAACGCCAGATGTTTTAGAAGAGTGGCCTGGTTTTCTGCCTGAATTAGACAATCGTCCAGGTATGGATATATTTGAATATTTCTTTGCCTGCAAATTGCAATTACTGGAGCCAGGCACTTTGTGAATACCCTGTGCGCAGTAGACAAGCCAAAGAGCAGTGCAGAGAAAGTACAGTTGTGTACCTACCATAAATGTAGATGTTAAAGTGTATTCACTGTTGCAGTCATTACTCTTGGGTTATCCTGCTGGCAGGCTACCCTCGCTCGGCCAGAATTCCAAAATCTAGGTCCGGCATTGGTTGCTGTCACCTCTTCCCTGACGTCAGTGTGCCAGGGGTATAAAAGATGCAGCAGACGCCATTTTCTTCAGTTTTTCTTGCCCCCAGATGTCAGGTGCCCCCAAATTGGTAGACTGAAAAAATATGCCAATAAAAATACATGCACAAAAATAACATTTCCTTTGTCTACAAGCAAATACACCAAATAGGTTGTATAGGACAGAGTAATGCAGAAAAGTCCCAGCAAAGAGAAGGGAGATGGTGGGTGGGTAACCTGGACTGCAACAGTGAATACACTAACATCTACATTTATGGTAGGTACACAACTGTACTATGTTCATCGTGTTTCACTGCTGCAGTCATTACTCTTGGGTTGAATCCCAAAGCTGAGGATGGGCGGCTGGGCTATAAATGATTAGGAGAGGCTATGAACCCAGCAGAACTGCTGTGGCAAAGCCTGCTCTGGACTTGGAGTAAAGAGGTAAGTGGTAGTGCTTTGTGAAAGTGTCCACTGAACTCCCAAGTTGCAGCCTCCAAGACATCTTTGGTTGGTACTCCTCTGAGGAAGGCTGCTGAAGTGGCTGCTGCTGTGGTGGAATGAGGCCCTAATGCCCTTAGGCACTGATTTGCCATGTTGAAAATAGCAGAAACGGATGCAATGGCCTATCAATTTGAAATAGTCTGTTTTGATATAGCCTTTCCTTGTGAACCTGCAGCATGACACTAAAAGTTGCTCAATTTTTCTGAAAGCTTTAGTTCTGTCCAAGTAGAAACAATTTCCTACGTCCAAAGAATGCAGAATTTTCTCACCCTTGTTCTGTGGATTTGGATAAAAGTTAGGCAAGTGAATGGTTTAGTTGAGGGCCACACAGGATACCCCCTTAGGCATAAATGTAGGGTTTCTCCTCAGAGAAACCTTGTCTGGATGAAAAATAAAAGGTTCCACAGCCATGAGTGCTTGTAACTCCGAGACTCATCTTGCAGTGGTTATTGCTAGGAGTAGAGCTGTTTTTCAGGATAAAAATTTTATATCTGTTGAAGCTGGCTTGAAAGGAGGCAGTGTGAGTTTTCCCAATACATAATTTAGGTCCCAGGCTGGAATTGGTGCTTTCCTTGGAGGCCTAATGTTTTTGGCCCCTCTGAGGTACTGCCTTATTAAAAGGATGAGAAAAGATAGGTGGCTCCGTATTGTAATGTGCTGAAATGGCAGAGGCATGAATCTTAATTGATGAGAAAGAAAAGCCTTTGTTCAGCATCTCAGGTATTGTAAAATCTGAGGTATATTTGGTATACATGTCAATGCCTTGTTCCTGGTTCCAAGCACAGAATCTTCTATTTTTCTGCATAAGATTTTCTGGTACTAGGCCTCCTGGCCTCCAAGATAACATCCATAACAGCTTTTGAAAGGAAAGGAGTGTTCTGAATAGTTACATTATCCACCATGCTGCAGATTTAAGGTCTTGAGTTGGCTGTGCAGGATCTGATTGTTTTGTTGGGTCAGCAAGTGAGGAGTTTGAGGCAATAACCATGCTGGACCTTGAGACAAGCTCTTTAGGACTGGGTACCAGTGCTAGCGTGGCCAGTCTGGTGCAATCAGTATCATTTTTGGCTTCTCTTGTCTGACCTTTAGGAGTACCCTGGGAAGGAGAGGCAGTGGAGTAAAGGCATATACTGTTAGATTTTTCCAGCTGAAGGATAGGGCGTCCACTTTCCATGCTTGCTTGTGATAAATCCTTGTGCAGAATCTCTGCAATTGGCAGTTGTGGGGGGAGGCAAATAGATGTCTGGGCATCCCCATTTCCTTATGCTGAAGACTTGTGGATCCAGTTTCCATTCGTGGGGATCCATGAGGTTTCTGCTTAGGTCATCTGCCAGAGTATTTTTGTTTTTCCAGGCAGGAATTGTGCTTGCAGGTGAATTTGAAAAGCCAATGCTGTGTCCATTAAGGTCATTGCTTGTCTGCAGAGAGGGTAGGAATGTGTGCCTCCCTGTTTATGTACCACATGACTGTAGTATTGTCCGTCCTTATCAGTTGTTGTCCTGGATGAAGCAGGTCCTTGAAGGCTGTGAAGGCATTTTGAACAGCTAGCATCTCTTTTTGATTGATGTGAAGATGCATCTGGTTTGCAGGCCATGTGCCTTGAACACATTTTCCTGCCATATGGCCCCCCCCAGGCATAATTTGATGCATCCGTTGTCAGTGTGTCTGTGGGTAAACAGAATGGCAGACCCTTGTTGTGGTGACATGCTTCTGCCCACCATCGAAACAACTCCTGTTGCAGGCAGGGAATGAGTGCAATTACTGTCTCCAGGCTGTTGCAATGCTGAGTCCAAACACTTGTTAGATACCATTGTAGTTTCCTCATATGCAGTCTGGCATATGGAATTAATAGAATGCAGGGTGCCATGAAACCAAGGGCCTGCAGGATTTTCCTTGCAAATAAGTGGGGATTCGTTGCCAATTTCATGAAGTAAGAAGTCAGTTGCTTTTGTCTGGCGTGAAATAAACCATCTGGGCAGTTGTATTTAAGCTTGCACCCAGGAATATCTCGAGAGGGCAATAGTTTTGATTTCTTTTCGTTTACTGTATACCCTAGGCCAGTTAGTAATCTTTTTACAAACACCAGATGCTTTAGAAGAATGTCTGTTCTCTGCTTGAATTAGGCAGTCGTCCAAGTAGGGATATATTTGAATTCCTCTGTCTGCAAAATGCAATTACTGGTGCCAGGCACTTTGTGAAGACCCTGGGCGCAGTAGATGAGCCAAAGGGCAGTGCAGAGAATTGGTAATGCATTGAGCCAGCTATCAATCTGATGCATCTTCTGCAAGATTGTCTGATTGGGACATGCAGGTATGACTCTTGGGTCCAAAGTTACGAGCCAAGCCTTCTTGCCCAGCATGGGCAGTAGCTGCAGCAAAGTCAACATCTTGAATTTTGGAACTTCCAGTAACGTATTTAGAATAGACGGGTCCAGTATTAGCCTCCAGGTTCTGTCCTTCCTGGGTACTAGGAAAAGTCTTGAGTAAAATCCATGCCCCTGCTCTTGTTGTGGTACTTACTGAATGGCCCTCATGTCCATGAGGGCTGTAATTAGTTTTTGCCCCTCTGCCCATTGTGTGTGGCAGGTCTGGCATACCTTTTGACCTTGGTAGAGTGAAATTGGACCCTGTAGCCCTGGGACACTATGTTCAGGACCCATTTGTCTTGGGTAATTATTTGCCAATTTGATGAAAAAAATGCTAGTTTTCCCCCTAAGGGGGCTGCCAAAAGAAAAGTGCTTGGATCTGGCAGAGGAAAGTCATTGGGACAGTTTCCTGTAAGGTTGTGATTTGTCTTCGCTTTTGGAGGTAGGAGCACCCCACTGTTTGGGCCTGTATGAGCCTTGGGACTGAGATCTGCCTCTGGGACGCCTGTATCTGCCTCTGTGGTCTGACACTGGAAAGGACCAATTTTTAGAAGGCCAGTTCCTGCTAAACCTGGGAGGCTGTACCTGTAAGAAATCCTTAACTGTCTGCATGGATTTTGCTTTATGCTCCATTTTTTTCAAAACCTCTTCTGCTTTAGTACCAAAGTATCATGCTGCAATGGTGCATCTACTAATTTTGCTTTAACATGATCAGGCAGATTCTGTTCCTTTAACCAAGCATGCCTTCTAATAACAGAACCTGTGACAGCGGACATGCATGAGGCCTCCAGTGAATCATAACCATATTGCAAAGTATGCTTTCCCACTTGTTCAGCTGCATGCAATAAATCCTGCAATTCCTTGTTCTTGGAACATTCAGTATTTGTCAACAATTTCTGTTTAAGCAGTGTCATTAAATATTGCTGATATGTAAGCATATGAAACGGACAATTTAAAGCCCTTACAGTCAAGGTAGCAGAAGTGTATACTTTCTTCCCCCATCTCTCTAGAGCCCTGGAATCCCTATCAGAGGGGACAGGGTTTTTTGCAATGGAGGCTTTAACCCCTTTGGGACCCTGAGATATAGTTTCTGGATCAGCAGCAGGGTTTTTATAAAGGAATTTATGAGAATCTGGAACCCTGTAGTATCTGTCTGGCTTAGCAGGTGCAGGGGGTAGAGAGTCAGGGGACAGGCTGGACTTTGAAAAATACATCTACAATGTCTAAAACAGGTGGAATAGCAAGGGGTCTGTGCTGAGAAAGTAGCAGAAAGTCCGAGCCTTTTCTTAGATTCGGAATAATCTTGGCTCTCCCAGTGGAAATGCTCCCTCGTGGTATGCAAGGTTTCCCCAAAAGAATAATCCTCAGGAGGAGAGGCTGAAGGAATGGATTCTTCAGCATCTGAATCCTCAAAGGGAAGCATGGAATAATCCTGTTCAGAAGAGGAATCAGAAGAAATAGAAACCTGATCAGAAGAATAATACTCTGTCTCTTGCCCAGGCCTCATCAGGTGGGGGATGGGAGCCCCTGATAAAAGAAATTAGATCTTCGGCCATTTTGAGCATCTGTTTTTTAGGCATTTTAGACCGAGTAGGAGAATGCTGTACTTGTTTCTTTGTCTTTGAAGCTGAAGATGGCTTAATATATAGTTGTGTAGGTCTGAAGATACCCGCAGAAGCAGATGCCTGCTCAGTGGCTCCGGACCCATCTGAGGGAATGATTTCCGAGTGCCCAAAACCTTGAGTATCCAGAGGCCCATTCAGCTCCACGTGGGAGTCGGAAGCGGCCTGTGGCTCTGAGGTAGTGGGCACCAGGGGCTGCGAAAGCACCTCACTGAGAACCGGCGACTGGCCTAGCAGAGGTCTCGTAGTCTGTTTTGGACCTCTGCTGCCTATCCTTTTCCCTGTCCTTGCGTTTTTTGTAAACTCCGGTCGGCTGTTCCGACGGCATTATATAATTAAATCTTCGGCCAAAGTAATGAAATGCAAAATCGAACAGACGCTTAGTAGTGTGTTGGTTAAATCTAGCACAAAGCAGACAGCTAGCAACGTTGTGATCAGGGCCTAGGCAAGGAATACAGCAAGAGTGAAAATCCTTGAGGTATTTGCTTCCCACAGGAAATACAATTCACTTTTTCTGACATCGGTCTGGAGCAAGGAAAGTTTCCCCAACGGGGTACTTAGCTTTAATGAAGACTTCGGTTCTGAAATACAGATCTGAAAATCTCAGGAGTCGGCCGACCGGCACTTGCAAACTGCTTTTGCATCGGGCACCACGTGGATGGAAAGACTGAAGAAAATGGCGTCTGCTGCATCTTTTATATCCCTGGCGCACTGATGTCAGGGAAGAGGCAACAGCAACAGACGCCGGACCTAGACTTTGGAATTCTGGCCGACCAAGGGTAGCCTGCCAGCAGGATAACCCAAGAGTAATGACTGCAACAGTGAAACACGAACATCTGATAATGCAGGTAGCCTGTTTGAAGTGGAGGCATCTTCTGCAAAATTCCCTGATTGGGATATGCAGGTAAAACTCTTAAAACTAGAGTTGCCAACCAAGCATCCTTGCCTAGCATAGGAAGCAACTGTTAAAGAGTCGGCATCTTGAATTTTGGAATGTCCAGAAAGGTGTTTAGAGTAGACTGTTCCAGAATTGGACGCCATGATTAGCCTTTTCTGGGTACCAGGAAAAGTCTGGAATAGAAGCCTTGTCCCTTTTCCTCTTCTGGTACTAGTTGAATAGCCCCCACGTTTAGGAGGAAAAGTACTTGTTTGAGCCTCTGCCCACTGATTTGGGGGCAGGTCTGGCCACCCGTTTGGAGTTGGCATCATGTAGAAATGAAATCTGTATCCCTGGGACACTATTTAAAACCCATTTGTCCTGGGTTATTAAAAGTTGCCAGTTTTATGCATGAAGAGCCAGTTTCCCCCCCAAAGGGGCGGCTGAGAGGTAAGTGCTTGGTAATTTTAAAGGAAAGTCATTGAGACTTTTTACCATAGGGTGGTGTCTTGTTATTTCCAGATTTGGAAGTGGAAGCACCCTACATTGCTTAGTTCCGAGTCTCCCTTGGGACTGAAACCTGATGCTTTTAGAGTGTCTGGGTTTGGCTTGAATGGATCTGGAAGGAGCTGGAAAGGACCAGTGCCTACTAAATCTAGGAGGTTGTACTTGTAAGAAATCTTTCACAATTTGCATAGATTTTGCTTTATCTTCCATCTTTAGAACTTCTTTAGCCTTATTGCCAAACAGATGGTCCTGATGCAAAGGAGCATCCAGCAGTTTTGCTTTAACATGATCAGGCATAGATTGCTGCTTAAGCCAAGCATGCCTTCTAAGCACAGACCCAGTAACAGCAGCCCTGGCAAGAGGCCTCTAAAGAATCAAAGCCACACTGCAAAGTATGTTTTCCAACTTGTTCAGTTAAATGCAATAAATCCTGTAAATCTTTACTTTCCACAGAGTCAGAAATCAACATTTTCTGTTTAAGCAGTCCCATGATATGTTTGTCTTTCGGCTTTTCCCGATTAGGGGTTGCCACAGCAGAACTCCGGTCTGCTGATTGGCAGAAGATTTTTACGTACTGGCTTGCCAGGCCTAACGCAGAACCTTCAATGAAGGAACGCCCATTCACACATGTCGCTACATAGAAGACGCTCTGAGAATCGAAAGGGCAACATCTAACTGAGGCAACAATGCTACCGCACCACCACCGCAGTCCTTAAGCAGTCCCATGATATACAGTTGATATTTTAGCATATGGCATTGACAGTTTAAAGCCCTGATTGCCAAGGCTGCAGAAGTATAAACCTTTTTACCCCATCTAGCCAGTGTTTCTGGGTCCGCAACAGGATTTTTGAAAAGGAATTTGTGGGACTCAGGAACCCTGTAGTATCTGTCTGGTTTACTAGGGGCCGGAGGCAGGGAATCAGGGGCCATACTGGATTCCGAAATCACAATGTCTAGTACAGGAGGTATAGCCAAAGGCCTATGCTGAGGAAGAAGGAAATCCCCAAGCCTCTTTTTGGATTCGGAAAATTCCTGACTTTCCCAGTGGAAATGCTCCCTTAAGGTATGTAAAGTTACCCCAACAGAGAAATCCTCAGGGGGAGAAGCAGAGGGAATGGAATGCTCTGCATCAGAATCCTCATAAATAGGTATGGACAAATCCAGGTCATTAGAAGAGTCCGAAGAAAAGAGTCCTGTTCAGAAGATTCATAATCAAGTTCAGCCCTAGGCTTCTTAGAGGGGGGGAGGGGGGGTTGACTACCCCTGATTAGAGTAATCTAATCTTCAGCCATTTTGATCACTTGTTTTTGTAGACATAGGGGCCTGAACATGTGGCCTGGGCGTCGGTTTTTTAGACATAGATCGTGACTTAGGCCTTAGTATTGAAGGTGGAGTCTGTAGGCCTGAATACACCCTCATAAGCCGGTGCCTGCACAGCGGCTCCAAACCCATCCAAGGTAGAGACATCCACGGGTTCCAGTGGTGAAGCATCTCGTGGCATACCAGACTCCAAATGAGTCTCAGTAGAAGCCTGCGAATCAGAAGTAGCGGGCATCAGGGACTGCAAAAGCACCTCAATGAGTACCAGCGAACTGGCTTATAAGGGTCGTCGGCAGTTTTGGACCTCAATGGCCTGTCTTTTTTTCAGTATTCCGGTAGCCGGATGGCTAACAGTAATTTCTGGATAATTAAACAGAGAAAGTACAGTTTTGTACCTACCATAAATGTAGATGTTAGAGTGCTCATACAGCTGCAGTCATTACAGATGGGTTATCCTGCCGTCAGGCGGATCCTCGGTCGGCCGAATTCCAAAGTCTAGGTCCGGCGTCGGTTGTAGTCGCTTCTTCCCTGACGTCAGTGCGGCAGGGGTATAAAAGGAGGCAGCAGAAGCAATTTTCTTCAGTTTTTCTTGCCCCAGATGTCAGGTGCCCCCAGAAGGAAGGCAAAACAATGTTATGCAAACATGCAATATAGATAAATCAAAAAAAGTACAGTTTTGTACCTACCATAAATGTAGATGTCCGAACTGGATAGCATCTGCAGTCATAACAAGTGGGTTGTCCTGTCGTCAGGCAGCCCTTCAGTCGTCCGGATCCCAAAGTCCGGGTCCGGCTTCGGCTGATGTCGCACTCCACCCGACGTCATCTCTGTTGGTCTTCGGGTATAAAGGCATCAGCCGACGCCATTTTCCTCAGTGTTTCTTGCCCCAGATGCCAGTAGCCCTCTTGCAGGCTAAAATTTGGATAGATGCCAATGTTTCCAAATAGATAGAGGTAAACACAACAATAAGCATGTATGTACATATACACAAACAAATACACCATAAAAAGACTCCCCCCCCCAACAGCTAGCTATTAGAAGGGTAAACACCCTAGGAGTACCACAGAGGGGATGGAGGGAGGGTAATCCTGACTGCAGATGCTATCCAGTTCGGACATCTACATTTATGGTAGGTACAAAACTGTACTATGTCCTTCATGGATGCATCTGCAGTCATAACAAGTGGGTAGAATACCATAGCCAACTAGGGGAGGAGGATAAAAGTAGATTATGGTGTGTTTAGGATCCCTTGCAGTACAGCAGTGGCAAACCCTGCTCGGGATCTGGAATATAGAGGCAAATTATAATGCTTGGCAAATGTATGCTAGGGTATTGTCTTTCCCTGGTACAAATATTGCCTGTAACTGGATGTTGTAGCTGAGTGCCAGGGTCCACAGCTCCAAGGTCATTCTGCATAGGGGGTATGAATGAGTGCCTCCCTGTTTGTTGATGTACCACATGACTGTGGTGTTGTCTGTCCTTATCAACTGGCCCTCTGAGAAATGGTTTGAACTTTTGGATTGCCAGTTTTACTGCCAGCATTTCTTTTAGGTTGATGTGCAGTTGAAGTTGATCCTGTGTCCACAATCCTTGCACGCATTTGTCCAGCATGTGGGCCCCCCATCCTAGGTCTGAAGCGTCTGTTGTGATGGTCTGGCTTGCTTGACATCTGCGAAAGGGTAGGCCTGGGTTTGACTGGCATGCCTGAGCCCACCATAGGAACTCCTGTTTTAAGCATGGAATTAGTGGGATTTCTGTTTCTAGACTGTGTCTGTGTTGGGACCATAAATTCTTTAGGTACCACTGTAGTTTTCTCATATGTAGTCTGGCAAATGGAACCAAGATTATGCATGATGCCATGAAGCCCAAGGCCTGCAGTACTTTTCTTGCTGTTAACTTGTTCAGTTTTGTTAGTGCCAAGAAGTAGAGGGAGTTCTTTTTGTTTTTCTGTAGTCAGGAATGCCATTTGTTTTACTGTGTCCAATTCCACGCCCAAGAAAGTCCTTGTTTGGGATGGTATCAGCCTTGACTTTTGTAAATTGACTGTGTATCCCAGTGCTTGTAGCAAGTAAATGACCCTTTGTAAATCTGTTGTCAGCTTGCTTTTGTTGTCCCCTTGTAGCAGGCAGTCCAGGTATGGGTAAATTTGAATTCCCTGAAGTCTGCAATGGGCGATTACTGATGCCAGGCATTTTGTGAATACTCTGGGCGCAGTAGATAAGCCAAAAGGCAATGCTGAGAATTGATAGTGCTCTGATCCTGCAAGAAATCTGAGGTATCTTCTGCAGATTGGTCGAATGGGGACGTGCAGGTATGCCTCCTTGAGATCTAGAGTTACCAGCCAAGACTCCTTGCCCAGCATGGGAAGAAGTTGCTGTAGGGTCAGCATTTTGAATTTTGGGACAATGATGTATGTATTTAAGGTGGACAGGTCGAGAATTGGTCTCCAACTTTTTTCCTTTCTTGGAACTAGGAATAGTCTGGAGTAGAACCCCTTTCCTTGCTCTGCTGTTGGCACTCTTTCCACAGCTCTCATGTTTGCTAACTCCATTATCTGGCGTAGAGCCTCTGTTTTTGATTTGGAGGTAGATTTGGCATTCCTCTTTTGACTGGTAAAGTGTGGAAGTGAAACCGTAACCTTGATCTATGGTTTGTAAAATCCACTTGTCCTTTGTTATGTAGTGCCAGTTCTTTGAAAATAAGGTTAACTTTCCGCCTAGAGGAGCTGCTATTTGTTCCCTGGTAGGCGGATTTAGGGTTAAGTCACTGTGGTTGTGTTGATGTAGTGGCAGTGGCTGTGTCTGTGCCTCTGTTGTTACCTTGCCACTGTCTTCCTCTGTAGGCACCTCCTCTGGATTGGTTTCTGCCTCTGGAACGTCTATTCCTGCCCCTTTGAAATTTTGTGGAGTCAGGAAAGGACCAATTTTGGCAGGCCAGTTCCTGCTAAACCTTGGGGTTGAACCTGCAAGAAATCTTTAACAGTTTGAACAGATTTTGCCTTTTCTTCCATTTTCTTCATAACCTGCTGGGCAGATGTACCAAACAAACTTGTCTTGTCCATAGGAGCATCTAGCAACTTAGCTTTAACATGATCCGGTAAAGCTTGTTCCTTTAGCCATGCATGCCTTCTTATCACTGTGCCTGTCATGGCTGATCTAAATGAAGCCTCCAGTGCATCATAGCCACATTTTAAGGAATGGTTGCTAACCTGTTGTATGTTATTTACCATCTCTAATACATATTTCTTATCAAGAGATTCATCAGTGGTTAGTTTTTAGTTAACTGATCAAGCATAAACTCTTGGTATTGTATCATGTGAAACTGACAGTTTAAAGCTCTAGCTGAGAGAGTAGCTGAAGTGTAGACCTTTTACCCCATCTGTCTAATGACCTTGCTTCCCTTTGAGAAGGAATAGGGTTTTAGCTATGGTCGCTGCTACTGCCTTGGGACCCTGGGATATAGTTTCTGGGTCTGCAAGTGGAGCCTTGTAAAGGTGGTGATGAGTATCTGGCACCCTGTAAAATCTGTCTGGTTTGGCAGGGGCTGGGGTAAAGAATCTGGAGCGGAGCAAACATCATTGAAAGCATCATCCACCACAGAGAGAACAGGGGTATAGCTAAGGGCCTGTGCTGTGGGAGGTGCAGAAAAGTCCTAAGTCTTTTCTGGAGTCTGAAAAATCCTGTTGCTGCCATTGGAACTGTTCTCGCATGGCATGCAAGGTTTCCCAAAGGAGAATTCTTCTGGTGGGGAAGTAGCTGGAATGGATTCTTCAGCATCAGAATCTTCAAAATTGGAGAAGGGAGCCTCTGGCTGGTCAGTTATGTCTGATTCATCAGCAGAATCATCAGAGGACACTGGCTCGGGGCTCTGCCCTAGGTCTCTTCTCTGGGGCTGAGAGGCCCTGTCTGGGTGAGATTGAGATCCTCTAATTAAAGAAATTAAATCTTCTGCCAAAGTAAGCATTTGAGAACTAGAAGAGGGCCTGGATGTGGGGTTTAACAGGCACTGTTTTAGTAGTCTTGGCTGCTTTAGCCCTGGCGAAGGCCTTAATGGACATGGCTGCTGGAGGCCTAGCAGCACCACGTGCTGGGGTAGAGACATCCAAGGGGATGGTGTCTGATAAGTCAACCACCGTAGTGGGTAAAATTTCTGAGGTCGATTCAAGAGTTGTAGCAGGGGCCTCAGTTGTAGAAATAGGTTCAGCTGTACTTTGTTCAGTTTTCGGTTTCGGCGAAACCGAGACACTCATGATTTGCTTGACCATGGTTTCGGCCGAAACCGCGGACCGCGAGTGTCGGTCTTTATCTTTGCGTTTTTTGGTAGATTGGGTAGTCGGAGGATCCGACGGCATAATGTACGCAAAATCAGAACCAAAAAACTGTTCTGCAAACTCCGACCGACGCCTAAGCGTTCGTCGGTTGAAAGAAGCACAGGCCGAACAGGCTGCTACGTCGTGGGCTGGGCCTAAACAAGGCAGACAGTAAGAGTGGAAATCTTTGAGGTATTTGTTTCCCACAGTTTAAACAATTGTTAACTTTTTCTGACATCGGCTGAGGCAAGAAAGAGTCCCCAACGGGGTACTTAGCTTTAGAAGTCTTGGTAGTATTCGGTAGAAGTAATCTCTGGATCCGACCGACCGGCACTTGCGAACAGCTTCTGCTTCGGGCGCCACGCGGCAAGAAAGACTGAGGAAAATGGCGTCGGCTGATGCCTTTATACCCGAAGACCAACAGAGATGACGTCGGGTGGAGTGCGACATCAGCCGAAGCCGGACCCGGACTTTGGAATCCGGCCGACTGAAGGGCTGCCTGACGACAGGACAACCCACTTGTTATGACTGCAGATGCATCCATGAAGGACATCTGCAGAAGAAAATTGAGGTCCCAGGGCATAACCGGTTGAGATACAGGGGGACGAAGGAGAGGAGTACCTTTCATGAAAGCTCTACACAGCCTGTGTGTCATTAAGCTAGGCTAAGCCGCATGATTAGAAATAGCCGCTAGCTGAACTTTGATGGTGGCCGAGTCAGACCCTTGGTAGAATAAATGACAAAAATTCCAAAACAGAGTCAATGGGAGCCGTGAAGGGGTCAATACCTTTTGACTGGGCCCATATTGAAAACCTTTTCCACTTGCTAGAGTAGATCTTCCTAGTGGACGGCTTATGAGAGGACGAAAGAATATGGACTACATCAGGAGAAAAATCGTGACACCTGACTACGGATGGAAGTGGAGTAGCCAGGCGGTCAGCCGGAGTGTCTCCAGGGAAGAGTGGAGGTGTCCCGACATGTCAGTAAGTCCGGATGAGGGTCCAGAGTCCAAGGAGCATCCACGACGTAAGGTTGAAGGAAGAGGAACCATCCTTGTATAGGCCAGTGTGGCGCGATCAGAATCAATCTGCTTCCCAAGGATAGCGCTTTCTGGACCACCCTCGAGATAAAGGGGAATGGAGGGAGAGCATACAGCAGACCCAAGGGCCAATTGTGCGCCAGAGTGTCCCTTTGAGATCCCCCCCAGTGGGGGGGGGGGGGATCAGCGAGAAGTAGTCGCTGCATTTCGCATTGAGAGGGCTGGTAAAAAGGTCGCAGCAAGGTTGACCCCATTTGCTGAATATGCTGTCCGCCACCTGGCGATTCAGAGACCACTCATAGGGCATGAGGATTGCCCTGCTTAGCCTGTCTGCGATCACATTGGTTTTCCCCGGGATGTGCGCTGCCACCAAGGCCCGCTGGGAAGCTGTCGCTCAATTCCACACTCTCATGGCCTCCCTGCATAGTGGGTACGATATGGTTCCTCCTCGTTTGTTGAGATACACTCTGACAATGTCAGTAGTGTGGTATCACAATAGTCCCTAAGGGGAGGACATCTTGAAGCGCCTGCAATGCTAGCACTGTCATCTCCAGGACATTTATGTGCAAGTCTATCTCGTGCTCCTGCCACGTGCCTTGGACCATCCGGCCGAGATAATGCCCCCCCCCCCACCCTATCCAGGAGGCGTCCGTGGTCACTGTGGCCACCGGGTTGGGTGCAAAAAGAAGTTATGTACTCACCATAACGTTCCATCTGAGTAGGTACTTCATTTGTCTGCAACCTGTGGGTATCGGATCCGACTTCGGCTCCGAGCCGGCAGCTTTCCAAGCTACAAGAACCGAGCTCCTAGCTCCTCCCCCTACCCATAATCCCCTACCTGCTGTATTACCTCAGATCGACTTTTTTGCCTCATCACCCAACTAATAACCTCGAGAGAGGAATACACCATATCTAATCTCCTGACAAGAAACTTACAGGTGACCAGAAAATCCTGAAAAGGTTCGGGGGATGGCGGGTCGGTTGCAGACAAATGAAGTACCTAATCAGATGGAACGTTATGGTGAGTACATAACTTCTTTATCTGAAGTAGTTACTTCACTTGCTCTGCAACCTGCGGGACAGAGTCCCCAGCTACTCAAGAAAAACCTGGGTGGCCTTTACGGAAGGATATTCCAAAGCACCGCGGAGCCAAAAGAAGCCCTGCCTCTCGAGATCATATCTAATTTAAAATGAGAAATGAACGTATAAGAGGACCAAGTAGCTGCTGAACATATGTCGTCCAAGGGAACCCTGGACCAAAAGGTTGCTGAGGTGGCCACAGACCTTGTAGAATGAGCGTGAATTCCAATAGGGGCTGGTTTGCCTGACGATATGTACCCGTGAATTATGCACTGGCAGGTCCAATTTGCTACGGTCACTTTGGAAATGGCTTTACCCATAGCTGATTTTGCAAAGGATACAAACAACTGGTCCGACTTGCGAAAATCTTTAGTTCTGTGCAAGTAGAAACGTAGTTGTCTGTGTACATCCAGTTTGTGCAACTTTTATTCCCCTTTGTTCTGAAAATTTGGGAACACCACTGGTAAATTTATTGATTGATTAATAATGGACTCTGAAGCCACCTTCGGTAAGAAAGACTGGTTAGTCCTGAGGGACACACTATCCTTGTGAAAAATAAGGTAAGAGGGTTTCATACACAGAGCTTGAAGTTCTGAAACCCTCTTGGCCGAAGTAATAGCCACTAAGGCGGCAGTTTTTAACTACAAGAACTTTAACGGAACCGAGGCCGCAGGCTCAAAGGGTAGACTTGCCAGGGCTTGTAAGACTAAGGTCAAATCCCATGGGGGCACCAGTTTTCACAGGCGGCTTCAAAAGAAAGATGCCCCGCAAGAAAGTCTTGCATAATTTTGTAGATGCCAAGGACCCTAAGCCATCACCTACATGAAAATGGGAGATGGCTGCCAAATGCACCTTAACCGTAGAAGCACTTTCTCCCTGCCAAAAAATCAGCGACAGGAAGTCCAGAATAGTCGGAATAGGAACTGTAAATGGGTCCAGGCCCTTGTCTTTAGCCCAGATGGAGAAACGTTTCCATTTACTATTGTAAAGTTTTCTGGTAGACTGCTTATAAGCCGTGACCAGTATGGCCTTAACAGGAGAAGAGATACCGGGAGTCCTAGCCATCATTGGAACTGGATCAACCAAGCCATAAGCTTGAGGTTCACCAGGTTTGGGGTTTGGCAATCCGCAGGATGCGACATCAGGTCGGAATGGGATCCAGAATCCATGGAGGAGCCACACTGCGAGACCGCAGATAGGGAACCAGATCTGTCTAGGCCAGAATGGGGCTATGAGGATATCTCTGTTCCCCAAATGACAGGCTTTCTGTATGAACTTTATCATAAGTGGGAGGGGGGATGAGCATAAAGGAGACCGGGAGGCCAAGCATGAACTACAGCGTCTCTGGGATCCTCCCCTTTGGGGGGAGGTATTGTGAAGAACTCGCTGCATTATGTGTTTAATGGAGAAGCAAAAAGATCGCAGCGAGGCCAACCCCATTTGCGGAAGATCTGCTTCGCAACAGATGGATTGAGAGATCACTCGTACGGAGTGAAGTACTCGACTCAAGTTTGTCCGCTAATATGTTGGACCGACCTGGAATGTGTGTTGCTACCAGAAACCGGTTGGTGGATATCGCCCATTCCCAAACTCTCATAGCCTCGACAAAGGGGATAAGACCTGGTTCCTCCCTGTTTATGTACCAGACTACTGACATATTGTCAGTCTGGATTGCAATAGTCCCCAGAGGGAGAAGGTCGTGGAGAGCTTGCAATGCCAAAAGCACCGCCCTCATCTCTAGGACACTGATATGCAAAGCGGTCTCTAGGGACGTCCACGTGCCTTGGACGGATCTGCCTGAACAATGCCCCCCCCCACCCAAGGCAAGAAGCGTACATGGTCAACATGGCTTGGGGCGGGGAGATCACAAAGGGCCTCCCTTCTGAGTTCCCGTGCGTGGAGCCACCAAAGAAGGGAGTCCTTGCAAACTGCTCAGTGGTATTGGAGTGTTCAACGGGTGGAGTGATAGGGACCACTGAACCTGCAGGGTCCACTGCAATATCCTCATTCGCAGGCATGCGTGAAGGGAGAGACCGATCGCTGCCGCCATAGACCCTAGTGCCCTCAGAACCAACTCCGCCAGTGGGGCAGGACTCTGAAGAAGGGCTAATACTTGATATGACAAGCTGCTCAGCCTGTCTGAAGTTAGGGTAGCTCGAGAGATATGGGCATCCAACCTGGCCCCTATGAATTCCAGGACCTGAACGGGGCAGAGAGAGGACTTCTGCAGATTTACTGAGATGCCCAAGTTGTGGGCAAGAGTCAGTGTAATCTCTTGCCACGCAGAGTTGATGCTTGTTGGCGGCGGTAAGGAGCCAGTCGTCTAGGTACGGGAAGACCTGAATGCCCTGAAGTCTCAGGTGGGCTGCAACCACTGCCATGACTTTGGTGAACACCCTGGGGGCTGAGGTGAGGCCGAACGGAACAACCCTGAACTGATGACTGGCCCCCAGCCGGAAGCTGAGAAACCTTCTGGATTGTCTGTCCATCAAAATATGGTAGTACGCAGCCTTGAGGTCTATAGAGCACATCCATTCGTTCTCCCGCAGAAGGGGGAGAATTGATTGGAGGGTGACCATCCAGAATTTTTCCTTGGGAATGAATAGGTTCAGAGCGGAAAGGTCTAAGATGGGTCTTGGGTCCCCCGCTTTCTTTGGCACCAAAAAGAACCTGGAGTAATAACCCAATCCGGACTGATCTGGGGGGACGGGCTGGATGGCTCTTTTTTCTATCAACTTCGATACTTCTGAAGCCGCTGCCTCCCTCTGATCGGGTGATACAATGGGGAGGCGTCTAGACTTGGGGGGAAGGTTTATGTAGGGGATGGAATAACCTCTGGATATGATACGGAGCACCATCGATCCGTCGTAAGGGGCTCCCAATTTGACAGGTGCTCCGTCAAACACCCCCTGAACTGCCTTCCAGAGAAGGACAGACGGGCAAGCCCTCAGGGCTGCTGCGCAGGTCTGAGAAAGGTTCTCTAGACCCGAAGTTACGCGGTCCCCCTCTGCCTCTGGGCCGGCATCCACCTTGTCCTCTGCCTCTAGAGGACGAGAGGTCCGAAGCTGGATGGGATTGCTGAGACTTGCGGAACCACAGCTTCTTTTGTCCTTTCCGATTCCTAGAAAAGGATCGTTGGGGATTAGAGAAGCGGACTCTGGCGGCAGACAGCTTCTTCCCGTCGTTTTCGCTTTGGACCAGTGTATCACGAACGTTCTTGCCGAAAAGCGAAGATCCGTCAAAGGGCGCATTATCGCTAGATGACCCCGGCTCCGCTGGCCCTAGCAGCTCCCTCCGTTGCATGGGAAAGCCGCATGGACGTGTTAGAAATGGATTTTAGAGTGGCCATCCGAGTCGAAAAAACAGTGTCCGACCGACATGGACTCTGGGGGGGGGGGGGGGGGGGGCTGCAGTGTATTCCTGATGGTATGTGCCATATAGTTCAGCGCCCTTATCGAGAAGGTCGCTGAAGCAAACATCCGCTTCCCAATGCGGTCCCAGTGCTAGAGATTGCTTATCTGGCGGGTGGACCGAACTCTCCTGTGCGAGTTCTTTCTTGGTGGCAGCCGCCACCAACATGGCATCAACGGGAGATCCCTTGGCCCAAGACTGCCCATCTGTAGGGGGGCTAAGGACTTTATCAGGACACCTAGGAATTGGCTCCACGGTGTCGGGCTCCTTCCACGCCCTGGTAGTAATTAAGTCTACCAGGGGGTCAGCCGGAGGGGACACCCAGGAGGTAGATGGGCCTGCCTCAAACGCCTCCAAGAACATTCATCCACGGAAGGTTTTTGGGCAGACCACCCCCTCTAATACGTAACATTCCCATGATGTCTCCAAAGGAGACATCCTCTGGGGGTGACCTTGGGGAACCTTCCCCTTCATCTAAATCCGTGTCGGTGGTAACGGACTCAGGGGAGTCCAGGTGCCTCCTTTTACACCTACGTTTATGAGGGACCTCCTCGTGGGGCTATCCGAAGAGGGCTCGTCCACAGGTTCTTGTTCCTCCAAGGGAACTAGCTGGAGGGCTTGAGCAGGCTGTCCCGATGGTCGGATGACGGAAAATAGACCCACATGCAGGGGGGTACAGGAGGACCCGAAGCCCGGACCGGGCACCTGGCGACAGTACCCTCTCCACTACCTCAAAAGCCGAAGGAGAACTACTCTTGCCAGGCTCCGAAAGCATCCTCCTCGGCTCCGAGGTAGGGATCAGGGCCGATGCAGTCGGCGCCGAGAGAAGTGCGCTCCGAACCCAGATACGCTGAAGACCACTCCCCCGGATCTGACGCTCAGCCCTCGGCCCAGAGAACTCTGATCTGACACGCTCAAGGGTATAGTCGGCGAAGAGACCAGCGCTATCGGCGCCGACAAATCCCCGGCTCCGAAAGGGCCCGGATCAGACGGCTCAGACCCGAAAACAAGTCGGAGAAAGAGTGATTGGAGCAAAAATGGGGGCATTGCTCCCTACCAAAGGGGGGAGGCAAGAGCACCCCCCATCGGCATTTGGGTCTGTATGAATCGACGCATCATCCGATCCATGTCCACTTCGGTGAGGCTTCTGGTCGATCTGGAAGTCGCCGAGGTGGGCCAGGAGGGCCGCCTCGAAGAACGGTCCTCTTCCAGCGAAAAGCTGGGCGAACTGAGCCGAAAGGGGGAGGATCCAGAGACCCCCGAGGGAGACTTAGTTTAGATGGCGGGGCTGAGGGTCGAGTCGCAGCCCGCCTTTTATGGGATTTGTGCCCTTCCTTATCCTTGTGCCTCCTCTCTGGAGGAAGAGGCACCAGCGTCACTTGTGCTCGAACCCAAAGAGGGAGGTTGAGTCGCGGGCTGAGCAAGGGGCGCAGAAGGCACCAGGGCTGCCGAAGCAGCCTGAGCGAGAGAGGAAAAAGCAGATTCCTGGGGCAGCTTTCCCGCCAGGATCAGCTTATGCTTCCTATCCCTAAGCGCCCGGGGGTTAAAGGCCGCACAAATTTGGCAGGCCATAGATAAATGGGCCATCCCCAGACAGTTATGAGTGTGGCCATCAGCCGGTGAAAGCTTATGGCCACACTCAGTACACTTCGAAAAAAAGGCTTTGGGCCCCTCAGCCATTTTAAACTCACTCACACTCAAACACTAAGAGTGGAGGGGTGTCACACAGAGGAACAACTAACTACGAGAAAAACTAACTAAACCACCGAAAATAAACCCAGGGGCACTACACACACTGACACTACCTACAACTTCACAAAAACACTAGAGAAAAAAGGACTAAGTAAACGATCTCACCAAAGCCAGGAGCTCTTCAAAAGATAGCTACTTCAGCCGCGGCAAAAAACGGTCTGAGGTAATACAGCAGGTAGCAAGGGATCATGGGTAGGGGGAGGAGCTAAGAGCTCAGATCTTGTAGCTTGGAAAGCGGCCGGCTCGGATCCGAAGTCGGATCAGATACCCACAGGTTGCAGAGCAAATGAACTACTTCAGATCAAAGGGTTTCCCTACGTCTAAATTGTTGGTGCATAGCCACCAACTGAGGTCCTGCTTGCATTTGCCTGTGATTAAGATTGGATGGGATAGTGGTAGTCTTTGAAAGGACCATTGGGCGTCGAGGAACCGGCTCCACAGAGTCAGTAGTCTCCCACACCCTTCGACAGATAATGTCCAGGATCCTCATATGCAACCTCGCTAACGGGACCATCATGATAGTGGATGCCATTGTCCCCAGTAACCAGCACTAGTCTTGCCCTCACGTGTGCTAGAGGCATCCAAACCTGTCGTCGTAACCCTGTGATCCTTTCCATAGGTAGGAACGCTCTCAACCGAAGTGTCCAACTCTGCTCCTATAAATAAGACACGCTGAGTGTAGCAAGGCAGATTTTTTTCCAGTTTATTGTGATGCCTAACTGGTGACGAAGACCGATAACAGTATCTCTGTTTTGAAGTAGATGCTTGGTGGGGGCGGATAGGAGCCAGTCGTCCAGGTAAGGAAACACCTGGAATCCTTGACATCTCAAGTGAGCAGTCACCACTGTCATGCACTTTGTGAACATCCTGGGGGCTGTGGTGAGACAAAAGGGCAGGGCTCGAAACTGGAAGTGCCTGGCTCCCAGCCGGAAGCGTAGATGACATCTGGATGCTCTGTCCATTTTGATGTGGTAATAAGCATCCTTCAGGTCAATGAAGCATATCCATACTTCCTTTCCCAATAACGGGAGAAATGATTGCAGCGTGACCATCCGGAATTTGGACTTGTGTACATATGATTGAGTCGGCTGAGATCCAAAATGGGTCTCAGGTCCCCCGTTCTTTTCGGCACCAAAAAGAATCTCGAGTAAGTCCATAATCCAATCTGGACTGGGGGGACTGGTTGGATGACTCCTTTTTCTAGCAGCTGAGAAACCTCGGTTGCTGCCTGACCCCTTTGACTGGGTGGAACATCTGGGATCTTTTTGACGGGAGGAGGTGTGAAGTGAAATGGAATGGTGTAACCTCCGGCGATTATCCCTAATACCCATCTGTCCTGGGTGATGTTGACCCAGGCTTCCGGATACTGGGAGATTCGACCCCCAACTCGCTCCGGAGAAGCACAGCCGGGCACACCCTCAGGAATGAGAATATGGGGAACCGCGGAAGGAATCACGATCCCCCGAATTGCGGGGGGCCCCCTCTACCTCTGGGGCGACGTCTCCCTGAATACGACCCCCCCTCCCCTGCCCCCGGGGGGGGTCTCCCCATGTGCGGTAGGAAAGGATCTTGGTGATTTTTTGAACCACATATTTCCCCCTCGCTGAGCCTTGGGATAAGGCCTCGACGGGAGGGAAAAACGGACTCCCATGGCAGACCAGGTTTTTCCCTCTTGCTCGCACCTGGTGAGTGTGTCTGACTTTGGTCCCGAACAAGGAGGAACCATCGAAGGGGGCATCAGTAAAGGAAGACTTAAAGGCCTCCGCAAAATGACACAGGCGTAGCCAGGCTTGCCTCCCGAGGGCCGCCCTACTAGCTCCCTCGGCCGTGTACGAAATCAGTCGTATGGACGAGTTGGCAATGGAGTGGAGGGTAGAGAGCTGAGCATTGACCGTTTAACGGGTAACGTACCTGAGGCGGTGACTCAGAGTATCTCCTAACCCCTTAAAGAGATCTCTCTGGAGCCGCGTGAAATAAGACAAATAATTCAGCGACCATAAGGTAAAGGTCGCTGAAGACAGTGTACGCTTCCCGTACCAATCCATCGTCCTAGACTCCTTGTTAGGGGGATGGACCGAAAAGGAAGACTCAGCAACTTCCTTGTGTGGCAGCCGCCACCACCATAGCATCTACCAGGACTCCCTGTCAAAAAATCTTTCCCTTTGAGCAGACAAATTTGCTGGGGCGTCGAGGAACCGGCTCCACAGTCAGGAGTCTCCCACACCCTTCGACAGATAATGTCCAGGAGCTCGAAGGGTGGAGACACCCAGGAGGCGGAGGGCTGGGCGCCAAAAAACTTTAGGAATACTGACTCCTCCTCGGAGGGGATTTTGGAAGACCAGTCTCCTCTGTTTCAAGATCTCCAGGATATCGGAGAACAAATCCTCAGAGGAAGACTTACGGGACCCCTCAGACTCCTCAAGGTCAGTATCGGAAGTGAGGTACTCATCCTGGGAGTCTATGTGCTTCCTCTTGCAAGCTCTTTCTGGGGAGCTCCTCAGGCAGACACTGAGGGCCCCTCAGAAAGAAGGGGACCATTCATGGGGGTGTCCTTAGGCCCTTGCGCCCTGCTGTCCAAGGATAGGTGGAGGTCAGCAGCTCTTGCCGGTGTCGTAGAAGACGGAAGGACCGATCAGAGAGAAGTAGCTGACCTAGCCAGCGCGCTCCACTTAGCCTCGAAGGAGGGACCTCCCGAATCGGAGGACCGACCACCTTCCAAGGCCATGACCGGGACCGGAGTCCCCACCGCCGAGGCGCCCAGGAGAAGGCTCGGCACCGACTGGTGCTCCGAGACATACCCCTCGGGCCCGATGGAGGAGACCAAGTCTCGAACCCTGTGGACGGAGCAGACAGGGTCGGAGCCGATGCTGGCACCGATAAACCCCGCTGGGGAATCTGCGCCGGCACAGGAACGTCCCTCGGAGCGGAACTTACCGGCTCTGACAAGGATGCGCTCGGAGAAATAGCAGGTACAACCAACAGAGCTGGCTTCGGAGCAGACTGGGTCGGAGCAGAGAAAAGTTTGGCCAACACTGGCGACTGTAGGAGCCTCTGCACCACCCTATCTACATCCAAATCGGAAAAGCCTGGAGGATTTGGAGGAAATGGATGGAGAAGCAGACCCATCTGGAGAAGAGAAAAGTTTGGCCAACACTGGCGACTGTAGGAGCCTCTGCACCACCCTATCTACATCCAAATCGGAAAGCCTGGAGGATTTGGAGGAAATGGATGGAGAAGCAGACCCATCTGGAGAAGCTTGCCTTAAATTGGCGACCGGCTCCAAATCTGTTCCAAAATTATCGGTGCGGCCACAGTCAGTCTATACAGTTACTTCCTGCGGCCCCAAAGTCGGTGGAGCCGAGGAAGCAGATTCCACAATGGAAATTTTAGAAGGTGGCTCCGAAACAATAGATGGAGCCGGCGACCTCTTTTTGGATTTGGAGGATTTAGACTTCGACTGGGAGCCGAAGCTAAATCCTCCTCAAAGGACAGTTTTAGCAGTCCCTTTAGGATCAATTAGTTTTTCCTCTCTGAGCACCCGAGGACTAAAGGCGTGGCAGAAACTGCGCAACTACGGAAGGTGGATGGCTCCAAGACAGTAAACAGAGTGCCAGTCTGTGATGGATATTTTATAGGCACACTTGGTACACTTTTTAAAAACAGAGAGCTTGTGCTCTTTTTGTTCCTTAGACATTCTAACATAGTAGCAGCCGCTACCAAAAGAGCGGGAAACAGCTAACAGAAGCAGAAACGCATACAGGCACAGGGGAGAACCTCTAATTAAAACGGCTCTCAACTTAAAGAAAAAAACTAACCAAGCAAGCACACGAGGACTAGGTCCTCTAACTTAAACAGGCGTAGCCCGAGGTTGTAAGGGATACCACACAACACACTCTTATACTACAAAAACAATGCAGCAACACCACTAAACCACTCTATAGAACAGTTATTTTAGCCAAGAATTAGCAAAAAATTTCCACAACAAAGACTTTCAATACTTAGCCACAGCCAAGTCGAGACCACGTCCGAGCTCTACAAGCTGCAAATGAGCTCTGGGGATGTGGAGCAGTGTATTGTGGGATACCATCTTAGCCCAGCCAATCAAAGACTTTCGAGCTAGTAGATAGGCCAAGTCGGAGCAGACATTCAGCTCCGAACCCACAAGTGAAGAATGTAGGCGAGATAGGACTACATAACATCTGCATTTCCTTGTTCTCAGGACATTCAGAGCATTTTCTGTTTTATTAAAGACATTAGGTATTGTTGATATTTAAGCATGTGAAACTGGCAGTTTAAAGCCCTTACAGCTAAAGTAGCAGAGATGTAAACCCCCCCCCCCCCAATCTGTCCAGTGCTCTAGAAGGAACAGGGTTTTTTTGCAGTGGAAGCCTTGACCCCTTTGGGACCCTGAGACATGGTTTCTGGATCAGCAGCAGGGTTTTTATAAAGAAATTTATGAGAACCTGGAACCCTGTAGTACCCATCTGGCTTAACTGGTGCGGGGGTAAAGAATCAGGACTCAAACTGGATTCAGAAAAAAAAGTACAAGGGGGATTTCAAGAGGCCTGTGTTGAGGCAATGAAGTCTGAGCCTTTTCTTGGATTCTGAATAATCCTGGCTCTCCCAATGGAAATGTTCCCTTATGGTGTGCAGGGTTTCCCCAAGAGTAGTCCTCAGGAGGAGAGGCTGAAGGGATAGATTCTTCAGCATCAGAGTCCTCATAGGGAGGAATAAAATATCCCTGTTCTGAAGAGGAATCAGAAGAAATAGAAACCTGGTCAGAGGAGTCAGTCAGCATCTTTCCTAGGCCTTTTATCAGGAGGGGGATGGGAGCCCCTGAAGTAATTAGGTCCTCGGCCATTTTGACCATTTCTTTGGCATGGATGAGTGTCCAGGAGAATGATGTACTTGTTTCTTTGTCTTTAAAAGTGTTTTAGACTTTGCCTTGGCTGCTGAAGAGGTCTTGATAGTAAGCTGTGTAGGTCTGAAAACACCCTCAGAAGCAAATGCCTGCTCAGCGGCTCTGAACCCATCTGAGGGAATTGTTACCGTAGGCCCAATACCTTGGATTTTCAGAGGCCTAGCTGTCTCCATGTGGGAGTCGGAGGCAGCCTGCGGCTCTGAGGTAGCGGGTGTCAGGGGCTGCAAAAGCTGCGAACCGGCGACTGGCCTAGAAGAGGCTTCATCGGTTTTGGACCTCGGATGCCTGTCTTTCTTTGTCCTTGCGCTTTTTATGGACTCCGGTCGTCGGTTGTTCAGACTGCATATAGTTAAACCTTTGGCCAAAGTAATGCAAAGCAAAATCAAACAGACACAATAGTGCATTGGTTGAATCTAGCACAAAACCAACAACTAGCAACGTTGTGATCAGGGCCTAGGCAACAAATACAGTAAGAATGAAAATCCTTATGAGGTACTTGCTTCCCACAAGAAATACAATTGTTAACTTTTACTGACGTCGGACTGGAGCAAGAAAATGTTTTCCCAATGGGGTACTTAGCTTTATTGAAGACTTCAGATCTGAAATTTAAAAATCTCAGGAGTCGGCTGACCTTTGGGCACCGCTCGGCAAGACAGACGGAAGAAAATGACATCGGCTGCATCTTACATACCCCTGGCGCACTGACTTCAGGGAAGAGGAGACAGCAACTGACGCCGGACCAGGTCTTTGGAATTCAGGCCGACTGCGGGTAGCCTGCCAGCAGGATAACCCAAGTGTAATGACTGCAACAGTGAAACACAAACATCTAACCAAGATGGAATCTTGCTACAAGACTGCAAAGTTTGCTACCGAAGCCAACTATAGGTCTCATCACTGTTTGGCCCTCAAGCAGCTGAACTGGCTTGAGTTCCCTCAACTCCTCTTCAATCAACTCAATTGCCAGAAGCTCTACCACCACCCTGAAAATAACCCTACCCTTCAACTTATTCACCCCTACACCACATCCAGAAAGTACAGTTGTGCACCTACCATAAATGTAGATGTTAGAGTGTATTCACTGTTGCAGTCATTACAATAGGGTTATCCTGCTGGCAGACTACCCTCAGTCGGCCTGAATTCCAAAGTCTAAGTCCGCCGCCGGTTGCCGTCGCCTCTTCCCTGACGTCAGTGCGCCAGGGGTATAATAGATGCAGCCGAAGCCATTTTCTTTTTTTGCCCCTGTTGTCAGGTGCCCCTAAAAAGGTAGGCTAAATTATGCCAATAAACATGCATACAGAAAAACAATTTTTCCTTCATCTACAAGCAAATACACCACATAGGTTGTACAGACTAGAGAAGTAGAGATAAGCCCCAGCAAAGAAAAAAGGGGGATGGTGGGAGGATAACTTGGACTGCAACAGTGAATACACGAACATGTACTATGTTCGTGTTTCACTGTTGCAGTCATAATTGGGTTGAATCCCAAAGCCAAGGTTGGGAGGCTGGTGCTAAACAGGATTAGGAGAGGCTATCAGGCCCTGTAGAACTGCAGTGGCAAAGCCTGCCCTGGATTTTGAGTAGAGAGGCAAGTGGTAGTGCTTTGTAAATGTATGCACTGAACTCCCAAGTTGCAGCCTCTAAGTTATCTTTGGTTGGTACTGCTTTCAGGAAGGCTGCTGAAGTGGCTGCTGCTCTGGTTGAATGTGGCCTAATACCCTTAGGCACTAATTTGTCATGCTGAGAACAGCAGAAACGAATGCAGTAGATATCCACTTTGAATTGGTCTGTTTTGAGATGGGCTTTCCTTGTAATCCTGCAGCATATGCCACTAGAAGCGGTTCAGTCTTTCTGAAAGCTATGGTTCTGTCCAAGTAGTAGCGCAGCGGTCTGTGAATGTTCAAAGAATGCAGAAGTCTCACCCTTATTCTGTGGGTTTGCGTAAAAGGTAGGAAAATGAATTGTTTCGTTTAAGGGCCACATTGGACACTACACCTTAGGCATAAATGTAGGGTTTGTCCTCAGAAACCCTGTCATGATGGAAAATAAAAGGTTCCACAGCCATGAGTGCCTGTAACTCAGACTCGTCTAGCGGAGGTTATTGCTAGGAGCAAAGCTGTTTTCCAGGATAAGAATTTTACATCAGCTGTAGAGGTTGGCTCAAACGGAGGCAGTGTGAGTTTTTCCACAGACATAGTTGAGGTCCCATGCCAGTATTGGGGCCCACCTTGGAGGTCTTATGTTTTTGGCCCCTCTAAGGTACTACTTTAGTAATGGATGCGAAAAAATAGGTGATTTGTATTGTAATGAGCTGAAATGGCAGAGGCATGAATTTTAATTGATGAAAAGGAAAGGCCTTTATCCAGCATCTCGGTTAAGTACTGCAAAATCTGAGGAATAACTGGAACAATGGTGTCAATGCCTTGTCTGATACCAGGCACAGAATCTCTTCCATTTTTCTTGCTTGACTAAGGAATCTTCCATGCAGCTAGGTTTAAGGTCTTTAGCTGGCTGAGTGTTTGTTGTGCTGAGTCAGATGTGGGATTTGAGGCCTCCTGGCCTCCAAAATAACATCCATCACTGCTTTTGAGAGAGGTGCGTCTTGAATGGCTACAGTATCTGCCATGCTGCCAGGTTTAAGGTCCTGAGTTGGCTGTGCAGTATGTGTCTTGTTGGGTCAATAAGTGAGGAATTTGAGGTAATGTCTAAGCTGGACCTTGAGACAAGCTCTTTAGGATTGGGTACTAGTGCTGGCGGGGCCAGTCTGGAGCAATCAGTATCATTTTTGGCTTTTCTAGTCTGACCTTGAGTACCACCTTGGGAAGGAGAGGCAGAGGAGGAAAGGCATATACTGTTAGGTTTTTCCAGCTGAAAGAGCATCCACTTTCCATGTTTGCTTGTGATAAGTCCTTGTGCAGAATTTCTGTAGTTGGTAGTTGAGGGGAGGCAAATAGTTCTATGTCCAGGCATCCCCAGTTCTTTGTTATGCTGAATACTTGTGGATCCAATTTCCACTCATGGGGATCCATTAGGTTTCTGCTTAGTCTACCAGAGTATTTATCCTTCCTGGCAGGAATTGTGCTTGCAGAAGTACTTGATAAGTCAATGCTGTGTCCCACAAGTTCATGGCTAGTCTGCAGAAGGGGTAGGAATGTGTGCCACCCTGCTTGTTTATGTACCACAACTGTAGTATTGTCAATCTTCATCAGTAGTCCTGGAAGAAGTAGATCCTTGAAAGCTGTCAGGGCATTCTGTACAGCTAGCATCTCTTTTTAATTGATATGTAAATGCATTTAACTTGTGGACCATGTGCCCTGAAAACATCTTCCTGCCATATGGGCACCCCAGGCATAATCTGATGCATCTGTTGTCAATGTCTGCCTGGCTGTGGGTATGGTGAATGGCTGTCCTGTGTTGAGGTGACAGGCTTTTGCCCACCATCAAAACTCCTGTTGCATGCAGGGAATGAGGGTAATTGTTTCCAGGCTGTTGCAATGTTGAGTCCAAACACAAAAGATACCACTGAAGTTTCCTCGTATGCAATCTTGCATATGGAATTAGTAAAATGCAGGATGCCATGAAGCCCAAAGCCTACAGAATTTTTCTTGCAGATAACCGGGACTTTGCCAACATTTTGAAATAAGTAGTCAGTTGTCTGTCTGGCGTGAGAAGCCATCTGGGCAGTTGTATTTAAGCTTGCACCCAGGAATATTCTCTTGAGAGGGTATTAGTTTTGATTTCTTTTCGTTTACTGTGTACCCTAGACTTGTTAGTTGTCCAGCATATCAGTTAAGTATTGTAGTATCTGAGGAATGTTTGGGACAAGAGGGCCAAGGCCGTGAGCTTGGTTCCAGGCACAGAATCTCTTCCATTTATCCGAATAGGCTTTCCTGGTACTAGGCATTCTGGCCTCCAGAACGACATCCATAACAGCTTTGGAGAGAGGCATCGCTTGCTTGACTAAGGAATCTTCCATGCAGCTAGGTTTAAGGTCTTTAGCTGGCTGAGTGTGTTGTGCTGAGTCAGATGTGGGATTTGAGGCAAAATCCAGGGTGGTTCTTGTGCTAAGCTCCTTAAGATTGGGTACCAGTGCTGGCGTGGCCAGTCTGGTGCAATCAGGATCTTTGGCTCTTCCTGCCTGGCTTTTATGAGTACTTTTGGCAGGACAGGTAGTGGTGGGAAAGCGTATACTTGTAGGTTGTCCCAGCTGAATGAGAGGGCATCCACTTTCCATGTGTGTGGATGGCAACTCCTTGTGCAGAATTTTTGTAGCTGGCAGTTTATTGGGGATGCAAACAGATGTCCGGGCTCCACCTTTCTGTGTTATCATTCTGAATATTTGTGGATTCAACTCCCATTCGTGGGGCTCCATGATGTTTCTGCTCAAGTCTGCCAGTGTTTTTCTCTCCAGGCAGGAATTGTGCTTGCAGATGAACTTTAAGGTTTATTAGCTGTGTTCCACAGGGTCATAGCTTGTCTGCATAGGGGGTAGGAGTGAGTGCCCCCTTGCTTATTTATGTACCACATAACTGTGGTGTTCTGTCTTTAGTAGTAGTTGTCCTGGATGTAGCAGGTCCTTGAAAGCTATAAGCACATTTTGTACAGCTAGCATCCCTTTTTGATTGATGTGAAGATGCCTTTGTTCTACGGGCCACGTGTCCTGAATACAATTGCCTGCCATGTGTGCTCCACAGGCGTAATCAGATGCATCTGCTGTCAGTGTTTGCCTGGCTGTGGGTTGTGTAAAAGGCTGTCCCTTGTTGAGGTGACAAGCTTGAGCCCACCATTGAAACTCCTGTTGAAGGCAAGGGATTAGTGGTATAACTGTTTACAAACTTTGACTGTGTTGATACCATACATTCTTTAGATACCATTGTCGTTTCCTCATATGCAGTCTGGCATATGGAATTAGTAGTATGCAGGATGCCATGTAACCCAAGGCCTGCAGAATTTTTCTTGCAGGGAGTTGGGTCTTTGTTGCCATCAATTGAAAGTATTGAGCCAGTTCTTGTTTGTCTGGCGTGAGGTAAGCCATCTGGGCCGTTGTGTTCAAGCTGGCACCCAGGAATATAATCTCTTGTGAGGGCACTAGTTTTGATTTCTTTTCGTTTACTGTGTACCTCAGGCAACTTAACTTTTTTACAAATGCCAGATGCTTTAGAAGAATATCTTTGCTCTCTGCTTGAATCAGGCAGTCATCCAGGTACGGATAAATTTGAATTCCTTTGTCTGCAAAATGCAATTACTGGTGCCAGGCACTTTGTGAAGACCCTGGGCGCAGTAGATAAGCCAAAGGGCAGTGCAGAGAATTGGTAGTACATTGAACCTGCAATGAATCTGCGGTATCTTCTGCAGTTTTGTCTAATAGGGACATGCAGGTATGCCTCTGAGGTCCAAAGTCACGAGCCAAGCTTTCTTGCCCAGCATGGGAAGAAGCTGCTGTAATGTCAACATTTTGAATTTCGGAACATCCAGGTAAGTGTTTAGAGATGAAAGATCCAGAATGGGCCTCCAGGCTTTGTCCTTTCTGGGTATGAGAGAGAGTCTTGAGTAAAATCCTTGTCCTTGCTCCTGTGATGGTACCTTTTGAATAGCTCTCATATCCATGAGTGCTGTAATTTGTTTTTGAGCCTCTGCCCATTGATTTAGTGGCAGATTTGGCATTCCTTTTAACCTTGGCAGAGTGTGAAAGTGAAACCTGTAACCCCAAAATAATGTTGAGAACCCATTTGTCTTTGGTGATCATTTGCCAATTGTGGTAGAAGAGTGCCAGTTTTCCTCCCAAGGGGGCTGCCAAGAAGGATGTGTGGCAGCTGTAGTGGGAAGTCATTGGAGCTGCTTTTTATATGGCTGGGGTCTGTCTTCCCATTCTTTCTGGCCTGATGTAACCCATTGTCGAGGCCTGTAAGGACCTTGTGTGTGACCTCTACCTCTTGGACGTCTGTATCTTCCCCTTTGAGGTCTGTCTAATTGGAAAGGACCAATTCTTAGTTGGCCAGTTTCTGCTAAATCTAGGAGGCTGAACCTATAAGAAATCCTTCACCGTTTCATTGAGTTTGCCTTATCCTCCATTTTCTTTAATACCTCTTCTGCCTCAACTCCAAACGCATCCTGCTGCAAAGGTGCATCCAATAATTTTGCTTTAACATGATCTGGTAACTATGTTCTTTTAACCAAGCATGTCTTCTAATGACAGAGCCTGTAACTGCTGCTCTGCAGGAGGCCTCTAGAGAATCAAACCCACATTGCAAGTATGCTTTCCCACTTGTTCAGCTGCATGCAATAAATCCTGCATTTTCTTTAAAATTAGGAGGATCTGATTCTGGAAGCATTTTTTGTTTCAACTGAGACAGTAAAAATTGCTGATATTTTAGCATGTGAAACTGGCAATTTAAGGCTCTCTTTGCTAAAGTTGCAGACATATATACTTTCCCCATCTGTCTAATGCTCTGGAATCTCTGTCAGAGGGAACTGGATTCTTGGCTGATGAGGCCTTAACTCCTTTGGGCCCCTGAGAAATAGTTTCAGGATCAGCTACAGGGATTTTATACAGAAATTTATGTGAGTCAGGGACTCTGTAGTATCGGTCAGGTTTAACAGGGGCTGGAGGTAAGGAATCAGGATTTAAGCTGGATTCAGTAAACACATCATCCACAATATCTAAACACTGTCGGAATAGCAAGGGGTCTATGTTGAGGTAATAAAAGTCTATGAGCCTTTTCTTGGATTCTGAGTAATACTGGCCTTCTAGTGGAAATGCTCCCTCATGGTATGTAGGGTTTTCCCCAAAGGAGTAGTCCTCAGGCGGTGAGGCTGATGGAATTGATTCCTCAGCATCAGAATCCTCATAATGGGGTAAAGAGTATCCTAGGATGAATCAGAAGAGATGGACACCTGGTCGGAGTCATAATCTGCATCCTGTCTTGGCCTTTTATCAGGAGGGGGATGGCACCCCCTGATCAGAGTGATTAGGTCTTCGGCCATTTTGAGCGTTTCTTTCTTAGGTATGGAGGCCTGTCCTGGAGAATGCTGCATTTGTTTGACTTTAAAAGAGGCTTAGACTTAGCTGAGGGTTTAATGCTTAACTGAGTAGATCTGAAGACACCCTCTGTAGCTGTGGGTTGCTCAGCTACTCTGGATCCCTCTGAAAGGTTAGTCTCTATAGGCTGAAGTACAGTTTTGTACCTACCATAAATGTAGATGTTAGAGTGCTAATACAGCTGCAGTAATCACAGATGGGTTTTCTGCCATCAGGCGGTCCCTCGGTCGGCCGAATTCCAAAGTCCTGGTCCGGCGTCTGTTGTAGTCACCTCCTCTTCTGACGTCAGTGAGGCCAGAGACGCCATGTTCTTCAGTCTTTCTTGCCCCAGATGTCAGGTGCCCCCAGAAGGAAGGCAATACATAAATTATGCTTATATGTGTATACATGCAATGCAATATAATCCAAAAACAGTGGTTGCAAGCAAATAAACCATAGAAGGATAACCCAGTCAGGTTGTATGAAGAGGTTGTTAGGCCCCATGCCGTTACCAAGTGGAGAAGGAGGGAGGGAAACCTGTACTGCAGCTGTATTAGCACTCGAACATCTACATTTATGGTAGGTACAAAACTGTACTATGTTCATCGTGCATACAGCTGCAGTAATCACAGATGGGTAGAGACCCAAAGCTACGCACAGGGTGGTAGGTACTAGGAGGAAAGTACAGTTTTGTACCTACCATAAATGTAGATGTCCGAACTGGATAGCATCTGCAGTCATAACAAATGGGTTGTCCTGTCGTCAGGCAGCCCTTCGGTCGGCCGGATTCCAAAGTCTGGGTCCGGCTGATGTCGCACTTCACCCGACATCATCTCTGCTGGTCTTCGGGTATAAAGGCATCAGCCGACGCCATTTTCCTCAGTGTATCTTGCCCCAGATGCCAGTTGCCCTCTTGGAAGGCGAAATTTTGGATAAATTCCAATGTTTCCAAAAAGGTAGAAGGCAAACACAAAAAATAAGCATGTATGTACATATATACAAACAAATACACCATAAGAGACCCCCCCCCCCAGCTAGCTATTAGGAGGGTAAATACCCTAGGAGTACCACAGAGGGGAAGGAGGGAGGGTAATCCTGACTGCAGATGCTATCCAGTTCGGACATCTACATTTATGGTAGGTACAAAACTGTACTATGTCCTTCATGGATGCATCTGCAGTCATAACAAATGGGTAGAATACCATAGCCAAACTAGGGGAGGAGGAATAAAAATTATGGTGTAGTTAGGATCCCTTGCAGTACAGCAGTGGCAAACCCTGCTCGGGATCTAGAATATAGAGGTAAATTATAATGCTTGGCAAATGTATGCACGGAGGTCCAAGTAGCCGCCTCTAATGTCCTTGGTTGCCACTCCTCGTAAGAAAGCTGTGGTAGTGGCTGTAGCCCTTGTAGAATGAGGTCTTATGTTCTGTGGAATTGGTTTTCCATGGTAGGAGTAACAGAATCTTATGCAATTTCCTATCCATTTGGAGATTGTCTGTTTGGAAATTGCTTTTCCTTCCCTTCCTGTTGCATAGGCTACAAAAAGTTGGTCAGTTTTTCTGTTACTTTTGGTTCTGTCCAGGTAGTAGCGTAACTGTCTATGTACATCCAAGGTATGCAGCATTCTTTCCCCTCTGTTTTGTGGATTGGGAAAGAAGGTAGGTAGGTGGATTGCCTGGTTTAAAGACACTCTGGATACCACCTTAGGCATAAATGTAGGATTAGTTCTCATGGACACCCTATCTTGATGGAAGATTAGGAAGGGTTGCACTGCCATTAAGGCCTGTAGTTTCGAAACCCTCCTTGCTGAAGTAATAGCCAGTAGGAAAGCAGTTTTCCATGACAGGTGTTGTAGATCTGCTGTTGCTGCTGGTTCAAACGGAGGGAGTGTCAACTTTTCTAGTACAAAGAAAAAGTCCCATGCTGGTAATGGTGGTTTCCTAGGAGGTTTTACATTCTTGATCCCTCTGAGGAACTGCCTGAGTAGAGGATGTGAAAAGACAGGAAGATCAAAGCTGTATTCTGCTGAAATAGCTGATGCATGTATCTTGATGGAGGAATAGGACACGCCTGTATGTAGAAGCTCTGCCAAGTACTCCAGAATGTTAGCAATATCTATGTTCGACATCTTTTCCTCTTCCAGTACTCCAAATGACGAACCTTTTCCATTTTCCTGCATAGTTCCTTCTTGTTGAAGGTCTGCGGGCTTCAAGGATAAATGTCTTTAACCCTTTGGGAAAGGTCTGGGTTAGTTGCTGCTATGTGATGTTCCAGGCAGTCAGTTGCAAGGTTTTTAGGTTTGGATGTATGATGTTGTAGTTGTTCTGAGTTAACATCAGAGGCATCAGGGGTATTGACCACATTTTCTCCCGAGACATGCTCCTCAGCAATGGGTACCAGTGTTGTCTTGGCCAGTTCGGAGCTATCAGGATTATCCTTGGACGTTCCTCCTTGATTTTCAGTAGTACCTTGTGCATCAAGGGAAGAGGTGGAAATGCATATGCTGTCAGGCCTTTCCAGCTGAAGGATAGAGAGTCCACCTTCCATGCAAGTGGGTGGAATGTCCTTGTGCAGAATTTTTTGAGCTGGTGATTGAGTGGGGAAGCGAATAGATCTATTTGTGGCATTCCCCATTTCTTTGTGATGGCCTTGAAGATGTCTGGGTGTAGCATCCATTCGTTAGCATCCGAGGTGGTTCTGCTTAAAATGTCTGCTAGGGTGTTCTCTTTTCCCGGTACAAATATTGCCTGTAACTGGATGTTGTAGCTGAGAGCCAGATTCCAAAGGTCCAAAGTCATTCTGCATAGGGGGTAAGAATGAGTGCCTCCCTGTTTGTTGATGTACCACATGACTGTGGTGTTGTCTGTCCTTATCAAATGGCCTTCTTTGAGGAATGGTCTGAATTTTTGGATTGCCAGTTTTACTGCCAGTATTTCTTTTTGGTTTATGTGCAGGTGCAGCTGGTCCTGAGTCCACAGTCCTTGTACGCATTTGTCCAGCATGTGTGCCCCCATCCTAGGTCTGAGGTCCGTTGTGATGGTTTGGCTTGCTCGAAAGTTGTGGAAGGGTAAGCCTGGGTTTGACTGGCATGCTTGAGCCCACCATAGGAACTCCTGTTTTAGGCATGGGATTAGTGGTATTTCTGTTTCTAAGCTGTGCCTGTGTTGAGACCATAAATTCTTTAGGTACCACTAACTTTCTCATATGCAGTCTGGCATGTGGGACCAAGATTATGCATGATGCCATGAAGCCCAAGGCCTGCAGAACTTTTCTTGCTGTTAATTTGTTCTGCTTTGTTAATGCCGAGAAGTAAAGAGGGAGCTCTTTTTGTTTTTCTGCAGTTAGGAATGCCATTTGTTTTACTGTGTCCAATTCCGCGCCCAAGAAAGTTCTTGTTTGGGATGGTATCAGCCTTGACTTTTGTAAATTGACTGTGTATCCCAGGGCTTGTAGCAAGTAAATGACCCTTTGTAAATCTGTTGTCCGCTTGTAACAGGCAGTCGTCCAGGTATGGATAAATTTGGATTCCCTGTACTCTGCAGTGAGCGATTACTGATGCCAGGCATTTTGTGAATACTCTGGGCGCAGTAGATAAGCCAAAGGGCAATGCTGAGAATTGATAATGCTCTGATCCTGCAAGAAATCTGAGGTCTTCTGCAATTTGGTCGAATGGGGACGTGCAGGTATGCCTCCTTGAGATCTAGCGTTACCAGCCAACAGTCCTTGCCCAGCATGGGAAGAAGTTGCTGTAGGGTCAGCATTTTGAATTTTGGGACAATGATGTATGTGTTTAAGATGGACAGGTCGAGAATAGGTCTCCAGTTTTTCTCTTTTCTTGGCACTAGGAAGAGTCTGGAGGAGAATCCTTTGCCCTGTTCTGTTATTGGTACTCTTTCCACAGCTCTCATCTTTGTTAATTCCGCTATCTGCTGCAGAGCTTCTATTTTTTGATTTGGAGGCAGGTTTGGCATTCCTCTTTTTACTGGTAAGGTGTGGAAGTGGAACCGGTAGCCTTGGTCTATGGTTTGCAAAATCCACTTGTCTTTTGTGATAGTGCCAATTTTTTGAGAATAAGGCTAACTTTCCGCCTAATGGTGCTGCTATTTGCTCCCTGGTAGGAGGAGTCAGAGCCAAGTCACTGTGATTGTCCTGTGGCAGTGGTTGTGTCTGTGCCTCGGTTATTGCCTTGCCACTGTCGTCCTCTGTAGGCACCTCCTCTGGATTGATTTCTGCCCCTAGAGCGTCTATTCCTGCCCCTTTGGGATCTTGTGGAGTCAGGAAAGGACCAATTTTTGGCAGGCCAGTTCCTGCTAAACCTTGGGGGCTGAACCTGTAAGAAATCTTTAACTGTTTGTACAGATTTTGCCTTTTCTTCCATTTTCTTCATTACCTGCTGGGTAGGTTCCCCAAATAGACTGGCCTTATCCATAAGAGCATCTAATAGCTTTGCTTTAACATGATCCGGTAAGACCTGTTCTTTCAACCATGCATGCCTTCTTATCACTGTGCCAGTCATGGCTGATCTAAATGAAGCCTCCAGTGCATCATAGCCACATTTTAAGGAATGGTTACTAACCTGTTGGATGTTATTCACCATTTCTAATACATATTTCTTATCTAAAGATTCATCAGAGGACAGCTTTTTAATTAACTGATCAAGCATAAACTCTTGGTATTGGATCATGTGAAACTGACAGTTTAAAGCTCTAGCTGAGAGAGTAGCAGAGGTGTAGACTTTTTTCCCCCATCTCTCCAAGGACCTGGATTCCCTTTCAGAGGGAATAGGGTTTTTTGCTGTGGTCGAGGCTACTGCCTTAGGCCCCTGGGATATAGTTTCGGGGTCTGCAAGTGGGGCCTTGTATAGGTGGTGAGTGTCTGGCACCCTGTAAAATCTATCTGGTTTGGCAGGGGCTGGAGGTAAAGAATCAGGTGCAGTGCAGACATCATTAAATGCATCGTCCACAACAGGCAGAACAGGAGGTATAGCTAAGGGCCTATGTTGTGGAAAGTGCAGAAAGGTCCTAAGCCTTTTTCTTGAATCTGAGAAATCTTGTCCCTGCCATTGGAATTGTTCTCTCATGGCATGTAAGGTTTCCCCAAAGGAGAATTCCTCTGGTGGAGAGGCAGCTGGAATGGATTCTTCAGCATCGGAATCTTCATAATTGGAAAAAGGAGCCTCTGGCTGGTCTGTAATGTCTGAGTCATCCGCAGAATCAGAGGACACAGGCTCGGGGGGCTCTGCTCTAGGTCTCTTTTCTGGGGGCTGAGAGGCCCTGTCTGGGAGAGATTGGGATCCCCTAATTAAGGATATTAAATCTTCTGCCAGAGTAAGCATTTGTGAACTAGAAGTGGGCCTGTGTGAGGGGGGTTTAACAGGCACTGATTTAGCAGATTTGGCTGCTTTAGCCCTGGCAAAGGCCTTAATAGACATGGCTGCAGGAGGCCTAGCAGCACCACGTGCTGGGGTTGAGACATCCAAAGGGATGGTGTCTGATAAATCACTAGGAACCACAGTTGTAGGCAAAATTTGAGGCTGATTCAGGTAAGGTAGCAGGAGCCTCAGTAGTAGTCATGGATTCGGCTGAAGATTGACCAGTTTTCTCGGTTTCGGCCGAAACAGAGACACTCGCGGCTTGCTTAACCGTGGTTTCGGCCGAAACCGCGGACCGCGAGTGTCGGTCTTTTTCTTTGCGTTTAACAATTTGGGTAGTCGGAGGATCCGACGGCATAATGTACGCAAAACCTGAGCCGAAAAACTGTTCAGCAAACTCCGACAGACGCCTAAGCGTTCGTCGGTTGAAGGAAGTACAGGCCGAACAGGCTGCTACGTCGTGGTCTGGGCCTAAGCAAGGCAAACAGTAAGAGTGGAAATCTTTATGAGGTATTTGTTTCCCACAAGTTAAACAGTTGACTTTTTCTGACATCGGCTGAGGCAAGAAAGAGTCCCCAACGGGGTACTTAGCTTTTTAGACGTCTTCGAAGTAGTATTCGGTAGTAGTAATCTCTGGATCTGACCGACCGGCACTTGCGAACAGCTTCTGCTTCGGGCGCCACGCGGCAAGAAAGACTGAGGAAAATGGCGTCGACTGATGCCTTTATACCCCAAGACCAGCAGAGATGACGTCGGGTGAAGTGCGACAGTGGCAAAGCCTGCTCTGGTTCTGGAATATAAAGGCAGGTGATAGTGTTTTGTGAAGGTATGTACAGAACTCCAAGTGGCTGCCTCCAGAATATCTTTGATAGGAACTCCTCTGAGGAAGGCTGTAGAGGTAGCTGTGGCCCTGGTGGAGTGTGATCCGATACCTGTAGGAACAGATTTCCCATGATAGGAATAACAAAACCGTATGCAGTGGCCTATCCACTTCGAAATAGTCTGCTTGGAAACTGGCTTCCCTTGAGCCCCTACAGCATAGGACACAAAGTTGTTCTGATTTCCTGAAGGGCTTTGTTCTATCAAGTAGTAACGTAGCTGCCTATGGATGTCTAAAGAATGTAGCAGCCTTTCCCCTTTGTTTTGAGGATTGGGGTAAAAGGTAGGAAGGTGTATGGCTTGATTTAAAGCTACCCTGGATACCACTTTAGGCATAAATGATGGGTTGGTACGAAGGGAAACCCTGTCCTGATGGAAAATGAGAAAGGGCTGCACTGCCATGAGGGCCTGTAGTTCCGAAACTCTACGAGCTGAAGTGATAGACAGAAGGAAGGCAGTTTTCCAGGACAAATATTGCAAATCTGTTGAGGCAGCTGGTTCAAAAGGAGGCAATGTTAATTTTTCTAGTATGTAATTAAGATCCCAGGCTGGTATTGGTCGTTTCCTTGGTGGTTAATATTAGCCCTTCTGAGGAACTGTCGTAAGAGTGGGTGAGAAAATAAAGGAGGATCCGTGTTGTATTCTGCAGAAATGGCTGAGGCATGGATTTTTATGGAAGAAAATGCAAGTCCACTGTTCAGCAGCTCAGCTAGATACTGTAATACCTGAGGCAAGTTCAGTTTTCTAGGGTCCTGGCCTTTTTTCTCATTCCAAGAACAAAACCGCCTCCATTTTGCGGAGTAAGCTTTTCTAGTAGATGGCCTTCTGGCCTCCAAAATGACATCCTGCACCTCCTTGGAGAGGAGGGTCTGTTATGGTGTTAAGGAATTTTCCATGCAGCGAGATTGAGTGTTTTCAGCTGACTGTGGAGTTTTGTAGCTGTGCTGAGTCAGCAGAAGAGGCATTAGAGGCAGGGACCAGGGAGAAGTATGTGTTAGGCTCCTCAGCACTGGATACCAGTGTTGCCGTGGCCAATCTGGAGCAATCAGTATCATCTTCGGTCTGTCTGCTCTTGCTTTCAAAAGTACCTTGGGCAGAAGAGGCAGAGGTGGGAATGCGTAAACTGTCCATGCTGTCCAACTGAATGAAAGTGCGTCCACTCTCCAGGCCTTTGGATGAAAGGTCCTTGAACAAAACGTTTCCAATTGAGGATTCCTGTGCGAGGCAAAAAGATCTATGTCTGGTCTCCCCCACACTTGGGTTATTTCTGTAAACACCTGAGGATGTAACTTCCATTCGTGTGGATCTGTCATATTTCTGCTTAAATTGTCTGCCAGCATGTTTTCCAATCCTGGCAGGTACTGGGCTTGAAGTTCGATTTGCCATTCCAGAGCCAAGTTCCAAAGAGTCATGGCTAGTCTGCACAAGGGGTATGAATGTGTTCCTCCTTGTTTGTTTATGTACCACATTACTGTGGTGTTGTCTGTTCTTATCAGTAATTGCCCTGGATGCAGGAAGTCCTTGAAAGCTGTAATTGCATTTATTACTGCTAGCATTTCTTTTTGATTGATGTGAAGGTGCTTTTCTTTTTGGGACCATGTGCCCTGGATGCACCTGTCAGTCATGTGCGCCCCTCCAGGCGTAATCTGAGGCGTCTGTTGTGATAACTTGCTTTGCTTGAGGCTTGCAGAATGGGAGGCTTGTGTTTGCTTGACATGCTTGGGCCCACCATAGAAATTCCTTTTGCAAACATGGGATTATTGGTATTATTGTTTCCAAACTGTGACTGTTGAGACCATAGGTTTTTTAGGTACCATTGAAGTTTCCTCATATGCAGCTTTGCACATGGGATTAAAAGAATGCAAGATGCCATGAATCCCAGAGCCTGCAGGATTTTCCTTGCAGTAAGCCTGGTACTTTTTGCTAGTTTTTTGAAGTAATGAGATAGTTGCCCCTGTTTTTCTGGCGTAAGATAGGCCATCTGGGTGTTTGTGTCCAAATTGGCACCCAGGAAATTTATTTTCTGAGATGGTGTTAGCCTTGATTTCTCTGTTGATTGTGTATCCCAGAGAATGCAGTAACCGTGTCACATATGCCAGATGTTCCAGAAGTATGTGTTTGCTGTCCGCTTGGATCAGGCCGTCATCCAAATACGGGTAAATTTGTATCCCTTGAAGTAGGCAGTAGGCAATCACTGATGCCAGGCACTTTGGCTTATCTACTGCGCCCAGAGTATTCACAAAGGGCAATGCAGAGAATTGATAGTGGATGGAACCTGCAAGAAATCTGAGGTATCTTCTGCAGCTTTGTCTGATTGGGACATGCAGGTATGCCTCCTTGAGGTCCAATGTTACCAGCCAAAACTCCTTGCCCAGCATGGGAAGAAGTTGCTGTAATGTGAGCATCTTGAATTTTGGTACGAGTAAAAATGTGTTTAGGATGGATAAGTCCAAAATGGGTCTCCAGTCGGTTCCTTTCCTTGGTACCAGAAAAAGCCTTGAATAAAAACCTTGACCTTGTTCGTGAGTAGGTACCTCTTGAATAGCTCTCATGCTTATGAGCTTTGAAATTTGTAGTTGTGCCTCTGCCCTTTGATTCTGTGGCAGGTTTGGCATGCCTCTCATTTTTGGAAGAGTGTGAAAATGAAATTTGTAGCCTCTGTTTATAATGTCCAGGATCCATTTGCCTGTTGTGGCAATATGCCAATTGGCTGCAAATAATGCTAGCTTTTCTCCCAAAGGTGCTGCCAGCTGAGACGTGCTTGGCATGAAAATGAGGGAGTCATTAGGTTTGCTTCCTGTATTGTTGTGCACTGTCCTCACCACCTCTTGGTGCTGGAGTTTGCCATTGTCGTCCTCTATATGATCCTTGTGATTGCCCTCTGCCCCTTGTGCGTCTGTATCTACCTCTTTGGGGCTTCAGTGGCTGGAAAGGACCAGTTTTTTGAAGGCCAATTTCTGCTAAAACGTGGTGGTTGGACCTGTAAAAAGGCTTTGACAGTTTGCATAGATTTGTCTTTTTCTTCCATTTTCCGTAGTATCTCCTCAGCATTAGTACCAAACAGTCCTCAGCATTAGTACCAAACAGCACATCCCTTTGTAAAGGAGCATCTAGAAGTTTAGCTTTGACATGATCAGGCAAGTTTTGTTCTTTAAGCCAGGCATGTCTGCGAATGACTGATCCTGTAGCAGCCGCTCTACTTGAAGCCTCTAGTGCATCATAACCACATTGTAAAGTGTGTTTACCCACTTGTTCTGCACTATGCATCATATCCTGTAAATCTGGTTGTTCAGGTTGAGACATTTTATTCCTTAATTATGATAACAGGAACTGTTGATATTTAAGCATATGAAACTGACAATTTAAGGCCCTCATTGCTAGGGTGGCAGAGGTATATACCTTTTTTCCCCACCTTTCTAAAGACCTTGACTCCCTTTCTGCTGGAAGTGGATTCTTGGCAGTGGAGGCCTTCAATCCCTTGGGGCCTTGTGAAATGGTTTCAGGGTCAGCATTATGACTTTTGAAGAGAAACTGGTGAGAGATGGGTACTCTAATACCTATCAGGTTTGACTGGTGCAGGAGGCAGAGAATCCAGGTTAAGGCAAGCCTCCGAATAAACATCATCAAGTATGTCCAAAACAGGGGGTATCGCCAGAGGTCTGTGTTGAGGTAACAAAAGAAATTCCCTAAGCCTTTTCTTAGAATCTGAAAAGTCTTGGCCTTCCCAATGGAAGTGTTCCCTCAAGGTGTGCAAGGTTTCCCCAAAGGAAAAATCCTCAGGAGGAGATACAGAAGGGATGGACTGTTCTGCATCCGAATCCTCAAAAGGGGAGTAAGTGTTCCTCTGCATCAGAATGTTCTGATAAAATGGATCCCTGATCAGAGGTGGGAGAATCTTCCTCCACTCTGGGATTCTTGTCTGGAGGGGGTTGAGAACCTCTGATAAGAGTAATTAAATCCTCAGCCATTTTAAGCATCTGTTTTTTAGGCATGGGACCTGGAGATGGGCCCTGTGCAACAGGCCTTTTGGGGTGCCTGGCTGTTTTGGATTTAGTAAAGGCCTTAATGGAAAAAGATGAGGGTCTGAAGACACCATGGGTGGAAGTGGACCTGTCCACATTAGTAGGCTCAACATTAGCAAAGGCTTTGGTGGTTGTGGTCTGGGAAAGGGCAGAGGTCCCAGCAGTCACGGGTACAGAGGACACCGCCAAAGGAGTGTCGTCGGTAGTCAGGGACTGCAAAGGTGTCTCGCTGAGAACCGGACCACGTGTAGCCTGTGTCGGCGGGGCCTCGCGTGTCAGTCCTTTTCCTTGCGTTTTTTTGGACAAAACGGTAGTCGATGTCAGACGACATTTTATAATCAAAAGCTTTACCGAAATAGTGTTGGGCGAACTCCGCCCGACGCTTAATAGTGCGTTTATTGAAGGTAGCGCAAAAGCGACAGCCCGAGACGTCGTGGTCTGGGCCTAAACAAGGTATGCAGAGGGAATGGAAATCCTTATGCGGTATTTGCTTCCCACAAGAAATACAATTAACTTTTTCTGACATCGGTCTGAGGCAAGAAAAGTTTCCCCAACGGGGTACTTAGCTTTAATGAAGACTTCGGTTTCCAAAATTTTCGTAATTCAGGAGCTGACCGACCGGCACTTGCGAACTGCTTCTGCTTCGAGCACCGTGCGGCAAAAAAGACTGAAGAACATGGCGTCGGCTGTGTCTTATATACTCTGGCCTCAATGACGTCAGAAGAGGCGACGACAACTGACGCCGGACCAGGACTTTGGAATTCGGCCGACCGAGGGACCGCCTGACGGCAGAAAACCCATCTGTGATTACTGCAGCTGTATGCACGATGAACATCTTGTGCATCCGAAGGCCTAGCCGTCCAAGTTGGAGTCAGAGGCGGCTTGTGGTTCTACAGAAGTGGTAGTCAGGGGCTGCGAAGGCGCCTCGCTAAAAAACGGAGAACCGCGACTGGCCTAGAAGAGGCTTAGTCAGTTTTGGGCCTCGGATGCCTATCCTCGTCTTTGCGCTTTTTGTGTATTCCGGTAGTCGGAAATTCTGATGGCATGGTATAATTGAATTTTCTACCAAAATAATGTCGGGCAAAATCAGACGTTTAATAGTGCGCTTGTTAAACGTAGCACAAAACCAACAACCAGTGACGTTGTGGTCAGGGCCTAGGCATGGGATACAATAGGAATGGAAATCCTTATGAGGTATTTGCTTCCCACAAGAAATACAGTTATTAACTTTTACTGATATCGGTCTGAGGCAAGAAAAAGTTTCCCCAACGGGGTACTTAGCTTTGTAGAAGACTTTGGTTCTGGATTCGGAACGAAAATCTCAGTAGATGGCCGACCGGCACTTGAACTGCTTTTGCTTCGGGCACCGCACGGCAAGAAAGACTGAAGAAAATGGCGTTGGCTGCATCTTATATACCCTTGTCACACTGACGTCGGGGAGGAGGCGACAGCAACCAATGCCAAACCAAGACTTTGGAACTCAGTCGACTGGGGAACCGCCTGATGGCAGGATAACCCAAGTGTAATGACTGCAGCAGTGTAACACGATGAACATCCCCTGATCAAAGTAATTAGGTCTTCGGCCATTTTAAGCACTTTTTTATTTATTTTATTTATTTCAGTTTGATTACCGGGGAAGTCCACTGGGCCAAGAAGTGCCCATTTTCAGTGGAGGCCCGGGGAGAAAAGCTCCAAGAACAGTATAATACAATATACGTTACAGAATAAAAGCTCCAAGAACAGTATAATACAATATAGATTACAGAATGCAAATAAAGATTACAGAGTAAAAATACATACAATATAGTTTGTAAAAACAAGTAGGGTTAATACATTTGAGAGTTGCAGAGAACTTGATGGCAGATTTTTTGTTTTTTTTTAATCAATATTTATATGCTTACAGTCACTTAAAGTCTGTTAATAGTTATTTTGAGAAATTAGAATAAGTATGAGTATAGTGGAGTAGAAGTGGGAGTGCTTAGTTAGGAGTCCCTATGGAATTTTAGTGGGGTGAAAGCAGGAGCATTTCCATTTGGAGGATAGGTGAAGAAAAAGTTGAGTTTTGAAGGATTCAGTGTTGGGTATAAGTCCTAAGTGAAGTAGGTAGAGAGTTCCATTTTTTACCTAGTGAGAAGGAGAGTAAAAACTGGCCAGCTGGTCGTTTCTGTTTACTAATGGAGATTAGGTTTTGGATTTCGGATCTCTGTGATCTGTTAGGGATGTATGGAGGAAGGATGTCCTTTAAGGCTGGGCATTTATTAGGGGAGAATATTAGTTTGAGCGGTGGTTAGTTGTAGATAGTCTAGGTGATCTACTAGGGAGTTCTAGCCAGTTGAGAGAACGAAGGCTGTGGCAGTGGTGACTTGATGTTTTGGATTTGGTGGCAAATTTAGCGATCTTATTATAGCAAGCTTTGAGCTTAGAGGTGTTGGTAGCAGACAAGTTGGTTAGGAGAGGGGCTCCGTATAGAAGGGAAGGTAGGAGGAAGGATGTTGCCAGGGTATGCCTAGTGGAGTTTGAAAGGAAGTGATTGTTCCTATATAGCATACCTAGCTTTTGGTGGATTTTCTTAATGTTATGTTGTATGTGAAGATCAAATTTGAGGTGTTCGTCTATGGTGATGCCAAGGAGTTTTGCAGAGGGGACCACTTCAATGGCAGTGTTAGTTTGGCTGAGAACTTTGAAAGTGTTTTTGTCCACAGAGGAAACTTTGGAGGGGAGAAAACTTAGTATTTTGGATTTATTGGTGTTGAGAGAAAGGTGGTTTTGGTGCATCCAGTTCTCTGTGGTGGTAAAGGCTAATTGGGTTTTGGTCTGGAGTTCAGGAAGGTTTGGGGCAGAGCAGACCAAGGTAGAGTGATCTGCGTATTGGATTACTGTGGTGTCAGGGATGAAGGTGTGAAGGTTGTCTATGAAGATGTTGAAAAGCATGAGTCCAAGGATGGATCCCTGTGGAACGCCAGTAGATGTAGGCAAAAAGGAAGAGAATGAGTTCTTCCATTTGACTGCTTAAGATCTGTCAGATAGGTAACTGGAGAACCAGGAAACTGGGAGAACCAGGAAAGAGTGTTTGAGGAGAGATTGAGATTAGCCAGATGATGGTGTGTGTGGGAGATGGTGTCAAAAGCTTTTGAAAGGTCTAGCAGTACTATGGATACAATGAGTCCAGAGTCTCTAGCTTGATTGATAGTTTCCAAGAAGGATAGTAGTGCAGTTATGGTACTGTGGCTGGGACGGAAGCCATGATGTGTGGGTGTAAGGAGGTGATTTTGAATGAGAGGGTAAGAATTGGTGGTGGACGCATTTTTCTAGAATTTTAGATATTGGAGAGAGTAGGGCGAAAGTTAGAAATAGGGGTGTTTTTTGCCTCCTTTGTGAAGATGTAGGATGTAGGCTGAACGCCAAAGTTTGGGTACGTATGACTCAGTTAAGGATCTATTAAGAATACTAATTGGAAGGGCGATACCTTCAGCTGCATGTTTGAGGAAGGGGGAATGTTGTCAGGGGCGCTAGAACCTGGCTTTAGCTTGGAGAGTAGCTTTTTTTTATAAAAAATGTGGATACAGGTTTGAGTTGGAAATTGAGGGGATTGTTTGGGTTGTTGGGTGGAGAGGAAAGGGAGTTAGGTGGGTTATTAGGAAATGTTATGGTTAGTTTAGCTATGGATTCAATAAAGAAGGTATTGAAGCGGGAGCCAAGTTCATTGTCGGATAGATTAGGGTTGGGGCAGGGGTTGCACTGAGATCCGGGATGAAGGGAATTGACGGATTTCCAAAATTGTTTAGGTTTTTATTGTTATTGGACTGAAGTTTAATAGTATTTTTTGTCTTTGGTAATGAGTTTCTTTACTTGGTTGCGGAGTTGGGTGTATAGAAGTAATGTAGAGGATAGTTTATTTTTCTGGTAGAGCTTCCAGGACTTCTCTTGTGACGCATGATTTGTTTAGTTTCTTTGGTCAACCATGGTGCAGAGTTAGTTTTGATTCGCTTATTTCTTAGAGGGGCTAAGGAGTTGAGAGTATCTAAGAAGATGGAATTGAAGTGTTCAACAGCATTGTCAAGTGGGAGGATATTAAGAGGTTGCCAGTTGATTTGTTTGAAGATATTAGAGAAAATTAAGGGGTTAAAGTTACTGAGGTTACGAGTTTGAATGTAGAGGTGTTTATGTTGGGTGGAGCTGTTTGATCGATGGATGAAGGCAGGGAGATGGTCACTGAAGGTGTCAGGGATAGTGCCAGAGTGATTTTGTTTGGATGGGAGACTAGAATCCAGTCTAAGATGGACCCTGGGGGTGGTTTTTGTTAGGGCGAGTAGTTGAGGAGATTACTTGGGTGAAGTTTAGAAGGTTAATGGAAAGTGAGGGTGACGGTGAGTTGATTTTATTCCAGTCGATATTGACATCGCCTAGAATATATGTTTCATATTTTATTTGTGTTGAGGACCAGTATAGAATATCTTCAAGGGTAGAGATATTGTTGCCAGGGGAGATATGAAGCAGATGTTCTTGCGTTTGTTTAATAGGAGAAGGCTAGCTGTGATTTCGGAGTTTGTGAAATTAGGGGTATTAGAGAGATGATTAGAGTAAATTATGGCAGAGCCACCACCTCTTTTGTTTAAACTGTCACTTCTGAGGCTGTGGTAACCAGGAGGTAATATTTCAGAGTCAGTGGTATGGGGTTTTAACAAGGTTTCAGAGATGGCTAGGATGTCGGGTTTATTGTGATAAATCCAGGCTTGTAGATGGTGACATTTGTTGTTAAGGCTCTGGGCACTGATGGTGAAGATTTTCAGAGCGTTAAGGGGGGAAGTGGGAGGGGGACAGGAAGGGTGGGGAGTGTTATTTGTTGTAGGTGAGGAGGATGGAGGGATGGAGTAGTTTGTACTGGGACAAGGGCCAAGGTTAGGATGAATGTCTCCAGATAAGGCTAGGACATTGCAGGTGATCAGTTTTGGACTGTAAAGTTTGTATAGTAGGTATTTGTTAGGGTTTAGCAGAGGTTTCAGAGAGTTTTAGTTGAGGTACAGAATAGTTTGGGATAAAAAAAGGTGTAACAGGTTGGGTGGAATAAGGGAGGAGCATATGGAGTGAGAGTTTGAGAGGTAGTAGTTGGGGGTTAGGGGTAGTTTGAGTAGGACATAGGAGAGGAGCAGCTTTATGGGAGGAGCAGCTTTGAGAGTATGAAGTAGCATGATAAAGAGTTATTAGTAAGATAAGGGAGCAGGGGAGTTGAATAGTTAAGGGGAGTTGGTAGGGCATGTTAGGATAGGGTAGGGTAATTTACAGAGAGGAGAATAGTAACGTACGTTAGTTAAGAAGGCATGGAAGTCTGTCCAGGAGAATGCTGTACTTGTTTGCCTTTAGAGCTGCTTTAGTCTTTGCCTTTGAAGCTGAGGTTGGCTTTACATATAACTGTAGGTCTGAACACACCCTCAGAAGCCGATGCCTGCTCAGCGGCTCCAGACCCATCTGAGGGAATAGTTTCCGAGTGTCCAAAACCTTGAGTTTCCAGCGGCCTAGTTGGCTCCACGTGGGAGCCAGAAGCGGCCTGTGGCTCTGAGGTAGCGGGTGTCAGGGGCTGCGAAAGCGCCTCACTGAGAACCGGCGACCAGCCTAGCAGAAGCCTCGTCGGTTTTGGACCTCGGATGCCTGTCCTTTTCCTTGCGTTTTTTTATAAACTCCGGTCGTCGGCTGTTCCGGCGGCATTTAATTGAATCTTCAGCCAAAATAATGAAAGGCAAAATCGTACAGATGCTTAATAGTGTGTTGGTTAAATCTAGCACAAAACTGACAGCTAGCAACGTCGTGGTCAGGGCATAGGTAAGGAATACAGTAAAAGTGAAAATCCTTATGAGATATTTGCACGCTTAGTGCGTTGGTTAAATCTAGCACACAGCTAGCAACGTCGTGGTCAGGGCATAGGTAAAGAATACAGTAAAAGTGAAAATCCTTGAGGTATTTGCTTCGCACAAGAAATACAATTAACTTTTTCTGACATCGGTCTGGAGCAAGAAAGACTTCCGCAACTGGGTACTTCGCTTTAATGAAGACTTCAGATCTGAAACAGATTTTGAAAGTCTCAGAAGTCGGCCGACCGGCACTTGAACTGCTTTTGTTTCGGGCACCGCGCGGCAAGAAAGACTGAAGAAAATGGCGTCGGCTGCATCTATTATACCCCTGGCGCACTGACGTCAGGGAAGAGGCGACAGCAACAGACACCAGACCTAGACTTAGGAATTCGGGCCGACTGAGGGTAGCCTGCCAGCAGGATAACCCTATTGTAATGATTGCAACAGTGAAACATGATGAACATCCTTAAGATCCACTTATCAGAACCACAACCACATAAATGTCATTAAACACAGAAATGAGGCAGGCAAATCCCTTTTTGCCTGCTCTACTGCCAGAATCTGGAATACACTCCCAACCCACAACCTCCAAAACCTCTACCTACCAATTTAAAAGACTTCTCAAAACCCATTACACAACAAACTGGCTCTGCCCATGTCACCCCCCCCCCCCCCAGGTTAAGCCATAACTGTTGTCTGTTGCTGGGATCCCCAACAAATAAAAGTTAAACCACCATCCTATCTACAGTATACCCAAGATCTAGGCCCCTGCCCAGAATGCTGCTAATCTTGTTCTACTAAACTCTTCCTGTATGTACTGCTGAATATCTTGCTTCTTCCTGTATGTTATATATATATTATATGGAGCTTTTCTCCCTGGGCCTCCGCTGAAAACGGACCAGTGTCCAGCCGGACTTTCCCGGTAAACAAATGCAAAATAAAAATAAATAAAAAACGTTATTGGTGTTTCGTGGAAGGAGAGGGTTGTCTGTACATGAGGCAATTGGAACATTGCCTCAAAAAGCCCAGATTCACCAGTTGGACCAGAGAGCACACCTGAAACTGCCCTTTGGACATGCCTGGATAGGTACAGTGAACTGTTTTACTTGATTGGCCGGTAAGTAAAAATAGAAACCCTTGTCCTTCTCTACAGTATGGGGGGGGGGGGGGTCTAGTGCTAAGGTTTATTAGGTGCTTGCTATGAGTTTTGAGCAAGTGCCGGTATGAGAAGTGAATGGTTTGAGTGCTTAAGTTGAAAGCTTGTCTAGTTCCAAGGGAAAAATTGAAGGGTAGACTTTGTGGAGCCAGGAATGGTTATACCCTAGCAAACCTGCGCTGTCCGGCACGCAAAATAGTGCAAATGTGGGTTTTATAGCAGGGAAATGAAAGATAGAAATTAGCCCAAAATGGCCAATAAACTACTAATTTTCTGGGCTGAAACCACTCCTCCAGGGACAGAGGCTGCTCAAAGCTCCCCCTCTCTCAGTGAGCAGAGAAATTTCTTTCTATCCAAGTAAGGTATGGGCAAACAAACTTGTAACAGCCCTGAATTCAGCACTAACCTGAAAACTGGACTATATTAGCTCAGAAAGGCAAGTGTGTTTTTATTTTCTGTAAAAAAAATTAAAAAAAAGGCAGACAAAAAAAAACACTTTAAATGCACAGAAATAGCTATCACACAAGTGTGTAGCCTACAACAGTTAATATATAAAACATTTTGTCTAACATTTTACTGTCAATGCATACTTACATCTTTGAACGGCTCCCCACGCAACACCTGTTCCTGAATCTCTTTCTGCAACTCTTTCCGAGCACCGATGCACACCTGGTTGCGAACATACTCGGACAGCTCCTTCAAGCCTGCATCAGTGAAGTACTTCTCAAAGTGTTCAACACTTTGTTTGTTGGCAGGAAACAACTCCTGTGAGGGGAAAACTGCAATTACCATCACCTTCCACAAGGTCACAGTAGAAACTTCATTAACTGCAGCAGCTTTGAATCTGGCTCAGTCTATCAGCAGATAAGACTTGCCATAACCCATTAACTAGACAGACACATATCCAACAGCTTTGGCAATTCAGAAGCAACAAGTTTTTCATAATTACACCTGCCATCAGATCAAGAACTTACCATAATGGTAGATGTCCTACTGAACACACTGTTGTATTCTTAACTCATGGGTTACCACCATCTCCTAGCTGTGGTGAGGGCCAAAAGTGGCACAGTTTTTCAGGTGCAGAATTTGAGAATTTCTAATGTTACTCTTAAAACAAGGGAAGGTAAGCTTTTCCAGCACAAAGTTAAGGTTCCCAGTAGAGGTAATGGGCTTTAAAGGGGTCCAGCATCTTAGACCTCCTAGAAAGACTACCCACCTCAGATTTGGAGATAAGCAAGGAAGAGAGAGGTAAACAAGCAGAGATAGCTAACAAGTGAGCACCAATGGAAGAACAGGCCAGGCCTGTATGCAAAGTACAGTTGTGTACACTTACCATAAATGTAGATGTTAAGTGTGTATTCACTAATGCAGTCATCACACTTGGGTTATCTGCCTGCAGGTAGCCCTCAGTCGACCCGAAAACCACAGACTTAGTATTTCTGTGTTGGTTGCTGTCGCTCCAGGACGGACATCAGGTCGTCAGCGGTATAAAAACAGGCAGCTGACGCCATTACATCAGTTTTTTCTTGCCCCAAATGTCAGGAGCCCCCCAATAGGGACCTAAGCTATGGTGGGAAAACCACCAGTAAAAAGTATATACCAATACCCCTGTAAGGGGTGAGTAATAGGCAGAGAGGAGAGAAAGGGGCTGGATGGAGGGAAATCAGGACTGCAACAGTGAATACACTAATATCTACATTTATGGTAAGTGTATACAAAGTACAGTTTTGTACCTACCATAAATGTAGATGAGTGTATACCCTTGCTGCAGTCATCACACTTGGGTTATCCTGTCGTCAGGCGGTCCCGCAGTCGGCCTGAATTCCAAAGTCTTGGTCCGGCGTCGGTTGCTGTAGCTTCTTCCCTGACGTCAGTGCGCCAGGGGTATACAAGAGGCATCAGACACCGGTGTCAGGTGCCCCCCCCCCCAAAAGGTGGTCAAGTAGATAGTACCAAAAATAAAAATAGTGTAGAACAAAACATCCCTCCAGCTATAAGCAAATACACCACAAAGGTTGTATCAGATTGTAAGGTATTGAAAGGTTTTAGTTAGGTCAGAGGGGATGGAGGGAGGGTAAACCTGGACTGCAGCAGGGTATACACTCTAACATCTACATTCATAGTAGGTACAAAACTGTACTATGTTCATAGTGTTACCCTGCTGCAGTCATCACACTTGGGTAGAATCCCAAAGCTAAGGATGGGAGGTTGAGTCAAACAGGGTTAGAGGAGGCTAGATGGCCCTGCAAAACTGCAGTGGCGAAGCCAGCTCTAGTCTTAGAGTAAAGTGGTAAGTGATAGTGTTTGATGAAGGCGTGTACTGAACTTCAAGTTGAAGCTTCCAGAATATCCTTGGTAGGCACCCCCCTGAGGAAGGCTGTAGATGTAGCTGCTGCCCTGGTGGAGTGGGGCCTAATGTTAGCAGGAACTAGTTTTCCATGGTGGGTGTAGCAAAAACGTATGCAATGTCCCATCCATTTGGAAATTGTCTGTTTTGAGATAGCCTTTCCTTGTGATGCTGTAGCATAGGATACAAAAAGCTGGTCAGATTTTCTGAAAACCTTAGTTTTATCCAAGTAGTAACGTAGCTGCCTGTGAATGTCCAAGGAATGCAGGAGTCTTTCTCCTTTGTTCTGCAGATTTGGAAAGGTGGGTAAATGGATGGTTTGATTTAGAGCTACACTGGATACCACCTTAGGCATAAGAGGGGTTAGTTCGTAGAGAAACTTGATGAAAAATGAGGAAAGGCTCTACCGCCATTAGAGCCTGAAGTTCTGAGACTCTTCTGGCTGAAGTAATTGCTAGCATCAGGGCAGTCTTCCATGATACAAACTAAGTCAGCTGAGAAAGCTGGCTTAAAAGGAGGTAGCGTAAGTTTTTCCAGAACAAAATTGAGGTTCCAAGTTGGTGTTGGTGCTCTCCTGGGAGGCCTAATGTTTTTGGCCCCTCTGAGAAACTGCCTTAGAAGTGGATGTGAAAATAAGGGAGGATCTGTGTTGTAGTGAGCTGAAATAGCTGAGGCGTGGATTTTAATAGATGAAAAAGAAAGCCCTTTGTGTAACATCTCAGTTAAATATTGTAGAATCTGAGGTATGTCCAGCTGAAGGGTATTTTGGCCTTTAGCTTGGTTCCAGGCACAAAACCTTTTCCATTTGTCTGAGTAGGCTTTCCTGGTGCTGGGCCTCCTGAATAACATCCATAACAGCTTGTGAAAGAGGAGCTGGCTGGTTGTTTAAGTAATTTGCCATGCAGCCAAATTTAAGGTTTTGAGCTGGCTGTGTAGAATCTGACTGTCTTGCTGTGTGAGCAGATGAATAATTTGTGGTAAAATCCATGGTGGGCCCTGGGCCATATTCCTTAATAGTGGGTACCAGTGCTGGCGTGGCCAGTCTGGGGTAATGAGTATCATTCGGGGTCTCTCCATCCTGACTTTCAGCAGCACCTTTGTGAGAAGGGGCAATGGAGGGAAGGCATATACTGTCAGCATTTTCCAACTGAGTGCGCGTCCACTTTCCAAGCTTGATGGCGAAATGTCCTTGTGCAAAATTGTTAGCAGATAGTTTTGGGGGCTGGCAAACAGGTCTATGTCTGGGTGCCCCCATTTTTGAGTTATTTCAAATACTTGTGGATCCAGTTTCCACTTGTGGGGATCCATGATGTTTCTGCTTAGGTCATCTGCCAATGTGTTTTTTTCCTGGCAGGAATTGAGCTTGTAATTGAACTTGGTAAGCCAGTGCTGTGTTCCACAAGGTCATTGCTTGTCTGCATAGAGGGTAGGAGTGTGTACCACATTACTGTGGTGTTGTCTGTCCTTATTATAAGCTGTCCTGGATGCAAGAGGTCCTTGAAGGCAGTCAGGGCATTCTGTACAGCTAGCATTTATTTTTGATTGATGTGCAGATTCCTTTGATCTGCAGTCCATATGCCTTGAAAGCACTGTCCTGCCATGTGTGCCCCCCAGGCACAGTCCGATGCATCTGTTGTCATAGTTTGCCTGGCTGGGGGTAAGGTGAAAGGCTGACCCTCGTTGAGGTGACATGCCTGTGACCACCATAGAAACTCCTGTTGAAGGCAGGGAATGAGAGGTATCATGGTTTCCAAGCTGTGGCTGTGTTGAGTCTATACGCTTTTTAGGTACCATTGTAATTTCCTCATATGCAGTTTTGCAAATGGTATTAGTAGTATGCAAGATGCCATGAAGCCCAAGGCCTGCAGAATTTTTCTTGCAGGGAGTTGGGTCTTTGTTGCCATTGTTTTGAAGTATTGAGTTAGTTGTAGTTTGTCCGGTGTCAGGTAAGCTATCTGGGCAGTTTTATTCAAGCTGGCACCCAGGAATGTCATTTTGTGAGGGCACTAGTTTTGCTTTCTTTTAGTTTACTGTGTACCCTAGGCAACTTAACAGGTGTTTTACAAAAGCCAGATGTTGTAAGAGTGCGTCCTTGCTTTCTGCTTGGATGAGGCAGTCATCCAGGTATGGGCATATTTGAATTCCTCTGTCTGCAGTATGCAATTACTGGTGCCAGGCATTTTGTGAAGACCCTGGGCGCAGTAGATAAGCCAAAGGGCAATGCAGAGAATTGGTAATGGGTTGAACCTGCAATGAAGCGGCGGTATCTTCTGCAATTTTGTCTGATAGGGACATGCAGGTATGCCTCCTTGAGGTCCAAAGTTACTAGCCAAGCTTTCTTGCCCAACATGGGAAGAAGCTGCTGTAGTGTTAGCATCTTGAATTTGGGTACTTGCAAGAAGGTGTTTAGAATTGAAAGGTCCAGAATGGGTCTCCAAGCGTTGTCCTTTCTGGGGACTAGAAAGAGCCTAGAGTAAAATCCTTGGCCTTGCTCCTGTGTAGGTACCAGTTGAATGGCTCTAATGTCCATGAGAGCTGTAATTTGTTTTTGTGCCTCTGCCCATTCATTTCGTGGCAGGTTTGGCATTCCTTTTATCCTTGGAAAGGTGTGGAAATGGAATCTGTATCCTTGTGATATTGTCTAGGACCCATTTGTCCTTTGTGACGATACGTCAGTTGTCTGCAAAAAGTGCTAATTTTCCACCCAAGGGAGCTGCCAAGAGAGTTTTGCTTGGCAGTTTGAGGTTTAAGTCATTGCTTGCCTTCTAGTAGTTTGGGACCTGTCTTCTCCTCCCTTCTGTGTTGCAGTGCCCCATTGGCGAGGTTTGTAAGGGATTTGTGCTTGTCCTCTGCCCCTTGGGCGCCTGTATTTACCCCTCTGTGGTCTGTCAGAAGCTGGAAAGGACCAATTTTTTGTTGGCCAATTTCTGCTGAAGCGTGGGGGCTGTACCTGTAAGAAATCTTTGACCATCTACATAGATTTGGCCTTATCCTCCATTTTCTTTAAAACCTCTTCTGCTTTAACCCCAAATAAGACATCCTGCTGTAAGGGTGCATCTAGTAACTTTGCTTTAACATGATCTAACAGTTTGTTCCTTTAACCAAGCATGCCTACGTATAACAGACCCAGTAACAGCTGCTCTACAGGAAGCTTCCAAGGAATCAAATCCACATTGTAAAGTATGTTTGCCCACCTGTTCAGCTGCATGCAACAGATCCTGTATTTCCTTGAATTCAGACGGTTGAGGATGCGTGCTCATCTTTTGTTGTATTTGAGACATTAGGAATTGCTGGTATTTAAGCATGTGAAATTGATAATTTAGTGCTCTCACAGCAAGAGTAGCTGAGGTGCAAACCTTCTTCCCCCACCTATCTAGTGCTCTGGAGTCCCTTTCAGAGGGTACAGGATTTTTGGCCATAGAAGCCTTAGCCCCTTTGGGACCCTGGGAGATTGTCTCTGGATCAGCAACAGGGCTTTTGTAAAGGAATTTGAGAGTCAGGCACTCTATAGTATCTATCTGGTTTGGCTGGAGCAGGAGGCAGAGAATCTGGATTTAGACTAGATTCTAAATAAACATCATCCACAATGTCTAAAACTGGGGGGATAGCAAGTGGTCTGTGCTGGGGGAGTAAAAATCTCTCGGAGCCTTTTCTTTGAGTCAGGGTAGTCCTGAACTTCCCAGTGGAAATGTTCCCTCATGGTATGTAAGGTTTCCCCAAAGGGATAGTCTTCAGGGGGAGAAGCTGAGGGAAAGGAATCTTCAGCATCAGAATCTTCACAAGGGGGAAAAGAGTAATCCTGTTCCTCAGAGGAGCCTAAGGAAATAGACACTTTATCAGAGGAGACATAATCCTCCTCTTGTCTAGGCCTTTTGTCAGGAGGAGGTTGGGAACCCCTGATTAAAGAAAACAAATCTTCAATCATTTTAAGCATCTGTTTCTTAGGCATGGGGTCTTGAACTGGAGACTGAAGTGTAGTATTGTTTGGTTTTAGAGGAGTCTTAAGCTTAGCATAAGATTTTATGGTGAGTAGTCTGTCTGAAGACACCTTCTGAAACCGAAGGTGTTTCTACAGCACCGGCTTCTCCAATGTCGTCGGTAGGGCCTAAAGAAAATGGCTGCGTCGGCCTAGAACTCTCTGCTAGAGAATCCGAAGCGGTCTGGGGTTCCAATTCTGCGGTAGCCAGGGGCTGCGAAGGCGCCTCACTGAAAACCAGACAGGCGACCGGCCCAGCCGAGGCCTCGGAGTCTGGCTTGATCTTTGAGTTTTTTATGCACGCCGGGAGTCGGTTGCTCCGACAGCATAGTGTAATTAAATTTCCTACCGAAGTAGTGTCATGCGAAATCAAAGCGTCGCTTTATAGTACGTTTATTGAACCTAGCACAAAACAGACAACCAGTGACGTCGTGGTCTGGGCCTAGGCAAGGTATACAATAAGAATGAAAGTCCTTATGAGGTATTTGCTTCCCACAAGAAATGCAATTGTTAACTTTTTCTGACATCTGACTGAGGCAAGAAAAGGTTCCCCAATGGGGTACTTAGCTTTGAAAACTTCTGACTGAAACTCTATTCGAAAATCTCAGGTGTCGGCCGACTGGCACTTGCAAACTGCTTCTGCTTCGAGCACCGCACGGCAAGAAAGACTGAAGAAAATGGTGTTGGATGCCTCTTGTATACCCCTGGCGCACTGACGTCGGGGAAGTAGTGACAGCAACAGACGCTGGACCAAGACTTTGGAATTCAGGCCAACTGCGGGACCGCCTGACAGGATAACCCTAGTGTGAGGACTGCAGCAGGGTAACACGATGAACATCTGTACTATGTTCGTGTTTCACTGCTGCAGTCATCACATGGGATAATTCCAAAAGCTGACAAAGGGTGGAAGCAGGCAAGAGTTGGGGCTGGCTAGTATGCCCTGTAGGACTGCTGTTGCAAAACCCACCCTGGATTTGAAAGAGATAGGCAGGTGGTAATGCTTGGTGGTAATGCTTGGTGAAACTCCAGGTAGCAGCTTCCAGAATGTCCCTGGTAGGGACTCCCCTGAGGAATGCTGTAGATGTAGAAGTTGCACTAGTGGAACGCGGCTTTCCTATGGTGTTTGTATACAGGTAGAATCTGAGCTGTGCGCACATCCAGGGAGTGCAGGACCCTTTCCCCTTTATTTTGATTAGGGAAGGAGGTTTGCAAATGGATGGATTGGTTGACAGCCACATTGGTCACCGCTTTAGGCATAAAGGAAGGGTTAAGTCCCGAGGGAGACCCTGTCAGCATGAAAAATAATGCAGGGTTCCACAGCCATAAGTGCTTGTAGCTCAGACACTCTTCTAGCTGAAGTGATGGCCAGAAGCAAGGCAGTTTCTCAGGAGAGGAATTTTAACACTGCTGACACTGTTGGTTCAAAGGGGGTGGGGGTAGTGTGAGCTTTTCCAGTACAAAGTTAAGGTCACAAGCAGGGGTGGGGGCTCTCCTTGGTGGCCTTAAGTTGTTTGCCCCTCTCAGGAACTGTTTGAGAGGGTGAGAGAAGTGGTTCTGTATTGTAATGAGCCTTGATGGCAGAGGCACGGATCTTAATGGAGGACAGGCCCTCTGTGGAGTAGATCTGCTAGGTAATCCAGGATTCCAGGTAAGGAGGGCAGTGCTGTGTCCTCTCCTTCAGACTGAATCCAGGAGCAATACCTTTTCCATTTAGCATAGGATTCCCTTGTACTGGGAATTCTGGCTTCAAGAATGACGCCGAGCACCTGCTTGCTTAGGCTGGTCACTGGGGGAGCATTCAAGGAATAATCCAGGCTGCAAGACTCTGGGTTTGCAGTTGTGGATGCAAGATCTGTCCCTCCCTGCCGAGTGAAGAGGGTATGGATCTGGGGTAGGTGCCAGGGTGGCACTGGTGACTGGCTGAGCAGTAGTGGGTACCAGTGCTGGCATGGCCAGTCCGGGGCAATCAGGATAGTCCTTGGTCTGTCCTGTCTTATCTTGAGTAATATTCTTGAGAAGAGGCAGAGGGGGAATGCATAGAAAGGTTTTCCCACTGGAAGAATAGGGCATCCACTTCCCAGGCCCTGCTGTGAGGTGTCCTGGTGCATGATTTGCTGAGCTGGTGATTGGAGGGGAGGCAAAGAGGTCCACCTCTGGGGTCCCCCATTTCTGGATTAGAAGGCTGAAGGTGCTGGGTTCCAATTGTTACTCATGTAGGTCTAGGAGATTTCTGCTTAAGCTGTCTGCCAGAGAGTTGCTTGCCTGGCAGGAATTGAGCTTGCAGATGAACATGCATGTCCAAGGCCTATTCCACAGGGCCATGGCTAACCTACAGGGTGGGTAAGAGTGGGCTCCCCCCTGCTTGCTGATGTACCACAACTGTGTTTGTTTTTATTAGCAGGGGTCCTGGTGAGAGTAGGGATCTGAAAGCTGTTTGAGCGTGAACAGCTAGCATCTCTTTTTGGTTGATGTGCACATGAATTTGACTTGTGCTCCAGTGGCTCTTACTTGTCCAGGTGTGCCCCCCAGGCATAGTCTGATGCATTTGTGGTTAGGGTCTGGGTGGCATGGGGTTAAGTCCCTTGTGGTAAGACTTCAGGATGATTAAATTTGGAAACGAAAATTCAGGTAGCGGCCGACCAGCACTCGTGTGAACTGCTTCTGCTTCGGGCTCCTCGGCAAGAAAGACTCCTGTAATGGCGTCAGCTGCCTGTTTTTATACCCCTTACGACCTGACGTCAGTCCTGGAGCGACAGCAACCGATGCAGAAATACTAAGTCTAGTATTCGGGCTGAGTGAGGGCTACCTGCAGGCAGGTAATGACTGCAACAGAGAAACAGGAAGCTTTCATTTCAGGGTGGAATTTACCTCTTTGGTTGAGGTACTGTCCATTCCTATGGCACCAACAGGAGAATATATTCCATTTCACTATAAGATTCCGGTTTGGGTCTCTTGCACCTTGGAGAAGCATAACATCCTTATTAAAATGGTGCCTGTAAGTAATCAGAACCCTGTCATCCAGAATTACGATTAAGGAATGACAGACTGGAGTGAAGCAGCAACTCCTGTGTTATGAAGGTATGCTCGGTGTGGCAGTCTGTAGTACTTCTTACCGGACTAGAAGAATGAATGGGAAAGTACAGTTACCATAAATGTAGATGTTAAGAGTGTATTCACTGTTGCAGTCATTACTCTTGGGTTATCCTGCTGGCAGGCTACCCTCAGTCGGCCAGAATTCGAAAGTCTAGGTCCAGCGTCAGTTGCTGTCGCCTCTTCCCTGACGTCAGTGCGCCAGGGGTATGAAAGATGCAGCAGACGCCATTTTCTTCAGTTTCTTGCCCCAGATGTCAGGTGCCCCCAAATTGGTAGGCTGAAAAAATATGCCAATAAAAATACATGCACAAAAATAACATTCCCTTTATCTACAAGTAAATACACCAAATATGTTGCATAGGATAGAGAAGTGCAGATATATCCCAGCAAAGAAAAGGGGGATGGTGGGTGGGTAACCTGGACTGCAACAGTGAATACACTATCTACATTTATGGTAGGTACACAACTGTACTATGTTCATAGTGTTTCACTGTTGCAGTCATTACTCTTGGGTTGAATCCCAAAGCTGAGGATGGGTGGCTGGGCTAAATAGGATTAGGAGAGGCTATGAGGCCCTGCAGAACTGCAGCGGCAAAGCCTGCTCTGGATTTAGAGTAAAGAGGTAAGTGGTAGTGCTTTGTAAAAGTGTGCACTGAACTCAAGTTGCAGCCCCTAAGATATCTTTGGGTTGGTACTCTGAGAAAGGCTGCTGAAGTGGCTGCTGCTCTGGTGGAATGAGGCCTAATGCCCTTAGGCACTGATTTGCCATGTTGAAGATAGCAGAAACAGATGCAATGGCCTATCCATTTAGAAATAGTCTGTTTTGAGATAGCCTTTCCTTGTGATCCTGCAGCATATGACAGTTTCTCAGTTTTTCTGAAAGCTTTAGTTCTGTCCAAGTAGAAACTAAACCTCTATGTCCAAAGAATGCAGAATTTTCTCACCCTTGTTCTGTGAATTTGGATAAAAGGTAGGCAAGTGAATGGTTTTGGTTGAGGGCCACACTGGATACCACCTTAGGCATGAATGTAGGGTTTGCCCTCAGAAACCCTGTCTGGATGAAAAATGATCAAAGGTTCCACAGCCATGAGTGCTTGTAACTCAGACTCGCCTTGCAGAGGTTATTGCTAGGAGTAGAGCTGTTTTCCAGGATAAAAATGTTACATCTGCTGTTGAAGCTGGCTCAAAAGGGGGCAGTGAGTTTTTCACAAACATAATTTAGGTCCAGGCCGGAATTGGTGCTCTCCTTGGAGGCCTAATGTTTTTGGTCCCTCTGAGGTACTGCCTTATTTAGGGATGAAAAAAGATAGGTGGTTCCGTATTGTAATGGGCTGAAATGGCAGAGGCATGGATTTTAATGGATGAGAAAGAAAGTCCTTTGTTCAGCATCTCAGTTAAGTATTGAAAAAATCTGAGGTATATTTGGTACACACGTGTCAATGCCTTGTTCCTGGTTCCAAGCACAGAATCACTTCCATTTTTCTCCACAAGATTTTCTGGTACTGGGCCTCCTGGCCTCCAAGATAACATCCATAACAGCTTTTGAAAGAGGAGTGTTCTGAATGGTTACACTATCCGCCATGCTGCCAGATTTAAGGTCCTGAGTTGGCTGTGCAGGATCGGACTGTTTTGTTGGGACAGCAAGTGAGACGTTTGAGGCAATATCCATGCTGGATCTTGGGACAAGCTCTTTAGGACTGGGTACCAGCACTGACCTGGCCAGTCTGGTGCAATCAGTATCATTTTTGGCTTCTCTCGTCTGACCTTTAGGAGTACCCTGGGAAGGAGAGGCAGTGGAGGAAAGGCATATACTGTTAAGAGTTTTCCAGCTGAAGGATAGGGCGTCCACTTTTCCATGCTTGCTTGTGATAAATCCTTGTGCAAAATCTCTGCAATTGGCAGTTGTGAGGGGAGACAAATAGATCTATGTCTGGGCATCCCCATTTCCTTATTATCATGCTGAAGACTTGTGGATCCAGTTTCCATTCATGGGGATCCATGAGGTTTCTGCTTAGTTCGTCTGCCAAAGTATTTGTTTTTCCTGGCAGGAATTGCGCTTGTAGGAGAGTCTGAAAAGCCAATGCTGTGTACCATAAGGTCATTGCTAGTCTGCAGAGAGGGTAGGAATGTGTACCTCCCTCTTTATGTACCACATGACCGGAGTATTGTCCATCAGTGGTTGTCCTGGATGAAGCAGGTCCTTGAAAACTGTCAGGGCATTTTGAACAGCTAGCATATTTTTTTTTCCTTGCAGATAAAGTGGGTTTTTGTTGCCAATTTCTTTAAGTAAGAAGTCAATTGCTTTTGTTTGTCTGGCGTGAGATAAGCCATCTGGGCAGTTGTATTTAAGCTTGCACCCAGGAATATCATCTCTTGAGGGCACTAGTTTTGATTTCTTTTTGTTTACTGTGTACCCTAGGCCAGTTAGTAATCTTTTTACAAACGCCAGATGCTTTAGAAGAATGTCTGTTCTCCGCTTGAATTAGGCAGTCGTCCAAGTAGGGATATATTTGAATTCCTCTGTCTATAAAATGCAATTACCGGTGCCAGGCACTTTGTGAAGACCCTGGGTGCAGTAGATAAGCCAAAGGGCACTGCAGAGAACTGGTAATGCATTGAGCCAGCTATGAATCTGAGGCATCTTCTGCAAGACTGTCCGATTGGGACATGCAGGTATGCCTCTTGGGTCCAACGTTACGAGCCAAGCCTTCTTGCCCAGCATGGGCAGTAGCTGCAGCAGAGTAAACATCTTGAATTTTGGAACTTCCAGAAACGTATTTAGTATCGACAGGTCCAGTACTGGCCTCCAGGGTTCTGTCCTTCCTGGGTACTAGGAAAAAAGTCCTTGCCCCTGCTCTTCATAGGTTCATACTAGGCTATCTGCCAGAGGGCATTTACAAGCCTAGCCCATCGTTTTGTGGCTTACGCCACCCCTTTAGTATGGGGAACTATACCCATTATTTTGCTGTGCCTCTGTCGAGCAGTGACGCTGAGGTAATCCCTGGGGTATATCTGCGATCTCCCATCCATTGGTCAAGATTTCTCTTGAACAAGGCCAGCGAGGTGCTCTGCCTCACATATACCGGGATTTTGTTCCACAGCATAGGGAGTCTTTGGGTGACGAATCTATCCCTCCAGCACGTCCTATTAATAGCCGTGTCGAGGTTTAAGTCTCCCGCCCTTGTGGCTCTGATGGATCTAGATTTTTTTGAGGTGAAGCATATTCATCAAATCTGGGTTTGACATGGCCTTGTATGTTAGGCAAAGGTCACACCTCTGAGCAAGCGGTAAGCGACTGAATAGAGCTGGAGTTCTTTCAGTCGGGCAGCATAGGACAGATTTTTGAGACCCTTTATCCTTTTGGTGAGGAACTTTTGTGGCCTCTCCAGCTGCTGCAAGTGTCGGGTCAGATACATTCTGAATGGGGCATTGTACTCAATCATTGGTCTGATGAGTGATGAGTAAAGGGAGACTATGACCTCCCTTGATCTAGATGAGAATCCCTTCATGATGAGGTGGGCAATGTAGGTGGTCTTCCTAACTACTTTAGCTACATGGGTGTCGAATGACAGACTACTATCAACCTGGGTCCCCAGGTCCCTGATAACTTCTTCTGTGCTCAGTGGATTGCCACCTATTTGGTAGCTAGGGGTAACCTTGTTTTTCCCGAAGGGTATGACTATGCATTTTTTGGCATTTAAAATTAGGCTGTGGCTCTGGCACCAGTTATCCGTTTCTGTGAGACCCTTCTGAAGGATATCTGTGTCAGATGTGTTTTCTACTATGGCGCCCAGTTTGCAGTCATCTGCAAACTTTGTCAGCCATAACCCTCCTGTGTTTGCTTGTACTTCAGAAAAGTAGATGCCAAACAAGAGTGGGCCCAGGACTGAGCCCTGTGGGACACCACTTGTGACAGGCTTTGAGTCTGACATGGCGCCAGCAACTCTGACCCTGTGGGTTCTGTCACTCAGCCAGTTTGCAACCCATCTTGTGATGTATGGGTTAACATTTAAGCTGGAGTTTTTCAATGATACCCGAGTGGGGCATTGTATCGAAGGCCTTCGCCAGATCGAGGTAGGCTGTATGGACTGCCTTTCCCTCATCAATGGCTTTGGTGACAGTTTCGAAAAAGTCAACCAAGTTTAAAAGGCATGATCTGCCTTTGACAAAGCCAAACTGGGTTGGATCCAAAGTCTGCAAATTCCCTATGTCTTTATTTATGAGGTCCATTATGATCCTCTCCATGGCTTTGCAGATAAGGCTTGTCAAGCTAATGGGCCGGTAATTTCCAGGGTCGGTGGAGGCACCGCCTTTGTGAAGTGGGACCACAGTTGCAGTGCGCCACTCCTGGAGTGTATCCAGAGGTAAGACTTTGATTAAACAGCTGTCCTAGCTGTGGGTTTAATTCCTCTGAGTTCGTGGAGCACACAGCCGGGGACACCATCAGGTCCCATGGATGCTGTGTTTTTTGCTTTGGAGAGAGCAGTTCTCACTTGGGCGTTGGAGATGTTTGGGGGGCTGCAATCGTTTGGTATAGATCTCTCTCCTTTTGGGGGGGAGGGGGGAGAAGTTTGCAATGAACCTGTCAGCCAGTATGTTGGCAATGTCTGTAGGATCAGTAATCTTCACATCATTTTGAACTAGTTCTGAGCATATCTGGGAGTTTCCTCCCAGGTTTCTAACATAGCTAAAGAAGGCCTTATGATTGTCTTTTGAGTCTTTAGCTATTTTTCTCTCGAAATTTGCTTTGGATGATTTTTTGAGAGCTCTTAGTTTTTTACTTAGTGATCAAGGGTGTCTTACCTTAAGGATTTTGCTCTATCTTGTAGTAGCTTCCTCCTTTTGTTGTAGAGTTTGTTTATGGCTGGGGTCCACCAGACTGGACGCTTGCCTTTGGTACAAAGAGTCTTTGTTTTGCTTGGGATTGCCTTATCCATGCAGGCCTGCAGGTGCTGGTAGAAGGCATTTGTAAGTGATTCAGCGGCTTGAGTACTGTTTTCCGCCGGCTCGGGGGCCTTAAAGGAGACCACACTAGTCTTTAGAAGTGTGAAGTCGGCTTTCGAGAAGTTCTTTACTGTGGTCTTTTTTATTTCAGGTGTGGGTGGGATGAGGACCTCCAGCGAGATTAGTTTGTGAGATGTTGTGGTACTTGCTGAATGGCCCTCATGTCCGAGAACTAATTAGTTTTTGCGCCTCTGCCCATTGTGTGGCAGGTCTGGCATACCTTTTGACCTTGGTAGAGTGTGAAAATGGAACCTGTAGCCTTGTGACACTGTTCAGGACCCATTTGTCTTAGGTAATCATTTGCCAATTTGATGAAAAAAGTGCTAGTTTTCCCCCCAAGGGGGCTGCCAGAAGAAAGGTGCTTGCATCTGGCAGAGTAAAGTCATTGGGACCGTTTCCTGTAAGGTTGTGATTCGTCTTCTCTGCTTTTGGAGGTAGGAGCGCCCCATTGTTTAGGCCTGTATGAGCCTTGGGGCTGAGATCTGCCTCTGGGATGCCTGTATCTGCCTCTCTGTGGTCTGAGACTGGAAAGAACCAATTTTTAGAAAGCCAGTTCCTGCTAAACCTGGGTGGCTGTACCTGTAAGAAATCCTTGACTGTCTGCATGGATTTTGCTTTATCCTCCATTTTTTTTCAAAACCTCTTCTGCTTTAGTACCAAACGTATCATGCTGCAAAGGTGCATCTAATTTTGCTTTAACATGATCAGGCAGATTCTGCTCCTTTTACCAAGCATGCCTTCTAATAACCGAACCTGTGACAGCGGCCCTGCACGAGGCCTCCAGTGAATCAACCACATAGCAAAGTGTGCTTGCCCACTTGTTCAGCTGCATGCAATAAATCCTGCAATTCCTTGTTCTCTGAACATTCAGTATTTGTCAATTTCTGTTTAAGCAGAGACATTAAATATCGCTGATATTTAAGCATATGAAACTGACAATTTCAAGTCCTTACAGCCAAGGTAGCAGAAGTGTATATTATTCCCCCAATCTGTCTAGAGCCCTAGAATCCCTATCGGAGGGGACAGGGTTTTTTTTGCAGTGGAGGCTTTAACCCCTTTGGGACCTATAGTTTCTGGATCAGCAGCAGGGTTTTTATATAGGAATATATGAGAATCCGGAACCCTGTAGCATCCGTCTGGCTTAGCAGGTGCAGGGGGTAAAGAGTCAGGGGACAGGCCAGACTCCGAAAATACATCTACAATGTCTAAAACAGGTAGAAAGTGTTTAAGCCTTTTCTTAGATTCAGAATAATCTTGACTTTCCCAGTGCAAATGCTTCCTCATGGTATGCAGGGTTTCCCCAAAAGAATAATCCTCAGGAGGAGAGGCTGAAGGAGTGGATTCTTCAGCATCAGAATCTTCATAGGGAAGCATGGAATAATCCTGTTCAGAAGAATCAGAGGAAATAGAAACCTGATCAGAAGAATACTCTCGTCTCTTCCCTAGGCCTCTTATCAGGTGGGGGATGGGAGCCCCTGATCAAAGTAATTAGGTCTTCGGCCATTTTGAGCATCTATTTTTTAGGCATGGTAGACTGAGTAGAGAATGCTGTACTTGTTTCTCTTTAGAGCTGCTTTAGTCTTTGAAGCTGAAGATGGCTTAATATGTAGTGTAGGTCTGAAGACCCCCTCAGAAGCAGATGCCTGCTCAGCGGCTCCGGACCCATCTGAGGGAATGATTTCAGAGTGTACAATACCTTGAGTATCCAGAGGCCCAGTCGGCTCCACATGGGAGGGGCTGCGAATGCGCCTCACTGAGAACTGGTGAACTGGCGAATGGCCTAGCAGAAGCCTAGTCTGTTTTGGACCTCGGATACCTATCCTTTCCCTTGCGTTTTTTGTAAACTTCAGTTGTCGGCTGGTCCGACAGCATTATATAATTAAATAATTGGCCAAAGTAATGAAATGCAAAATCAGACGCTTAATACTGTGTTAGTTAAATCTAGCACAAAACCGTAGCAACGTTGTGATCAGGGCCTAGGCAAGGAAGACAGTAAGAGTGAAAATCCTTGAGGTATTTGCTTCCCGTAAGAAATACAATTGTTAACTTTTTCGGACATCGGTCTGGAGCAAGAAAAAAGTTTCCCCAACGGGGTACTTGGCTTTAATGAAGACTTCGGTTCTGAAAATTTCAGGAGTCGGCTTTTGCTTCGGGCACCGCGCGGCAAGAAAGATGGAAGAAAATGGCATCTGCTGCATCTTTTATACCCCTGGCGCACTGACGTCAGGGAAGAGGTGACAGCAACCAACGCCAGACCTAGACTTTGGAATTCTGGCTAACTGAGGGTAGCCTGCCAGCAGGATAACCCAAGAGTAATGACTGCAACAGTGAAACATGATTAACATCCAATTGTTACTTGGCCAAAAGGCAATCTCTAGCAAGAGCGGTTTCTTTTTAGGTCTTCAGAACTTTAGGAATGAGAGCTAGTGGAGGGAAAGCTTAGAGAAACTTCCCTGTCCACTGAAATGTGAAAGCATTTGTCCTCCAGGCTGACGGCTAAGGGTCCCTGGTGCAAATTAGGGAAAGCTGATCATTTGTCTTTGAAGCAAACAGAACTGAGGATCCACCCAATGGTAAAGATGTCTTGGAAAACCTGTCTGTTCAGGGTTCCTTTGTGAGGGTCCTCTCCAAGGGACCTGCATAAAGAATCAGCCAACACAATGTCCTGCGATGGAAAAACATGCTGCTCAGTCACATGCATCCTGAGTGAAAAAGTCCCAGGCTTTCTTTCCCAATCTGCACAAGTGGCACAATCTGGCCCCTTCTTTATTATATACCATATTACTGTTGTGTTTGTGAATACTCACAGGGTACCTGGTTTACAGAGAAGTGAATAGATTTCCTTCAAGTTTGTATTTTCTTGAACACTAGACACCATCTGCCCTGTACCCACTGGATGCCTGTCCAGGCCCCCTATACCTCATCTGAGGCATCTGTGGGCATCTTCTGCACTGTGGGTGGAGTGAAGGGGAGTCCTTGGTTGAGTTTCACCGGATCCTTCCACCACAAGTACTCTTCTGAGACTGAGTAAAGCAGAATCACTTGTGTCCAGAGGATAAGTGCACCAAGACCAAACTTTTCAGGTACCACTGGATTTTCCTCGCATTCACTCAGTCTGGCCAGAAGGAGCATAAAGGTAGTTGCTGCCAAGAACCTCAAACCCCTTAAGGAGACTGTTGTAGATGGTCAGACATGTTCCCAAAGGGAGGCCACAAAAATGAGACATCCCTCTGTGGTTTATCTGGGAATCCTTCTGGGAGTACTCTTAATTTTCTGACTAGACCAGTGATGGCGAATCTATGACACGTGTCAAAGGTGACAGGCCAGCAATCACCAATACCAGAATTACCAAAATGACTGCTTTTGCATTCATTGATAGTGAGATGTGCATTGAATTATTTTGTGCTAGCAGCCAGTTCAACACTGCTGCAGAGGTAAGTTATTAATCTGACTATTTCAGTATACTTTCGACAGTCTGCAAAGGGCAAGTGCTGACATTTTCTTAGTGGTTACACTTTTGCAAAGGGGAAGTAGTTTGCATTTCTAAACGTACACAGTTTTACATTCCACTCAACTATTCTTCAATGCCTCCTAAAACTTGTGACTTTTTACGCTTAATGACAATTTATAGACTTATTTTATTCCAGAAAATGTACATGAATTCACATTCACTTTTTTCGAGCAGTGTCAAATTAATAGGGGCAGTTTTAAACTACTAGTACTCTAGCTTCATTTCTAGATTTGTCCCTTGTTCTGTTGAGATTTATCCCTGATGTATTGAGGTATATGCCATTTTATTTTCAATTTATTTATTTTTTATTGGGGAGGCGAAACACCAAGTTAGGCATTTTCCAAATTTGACAGAACCCAAAAGGTTCACCATCGACTAGACCTATGATCCTTTATGGCAAAGAGGTAGATTTGACTGGAGAACCTCTGCACATAGGTACCAACTGAATTGAACAGAAGTGGTCTGCAGTACTTCATGGCTTTACCTTGCTCTTGAAAGATTTTGAAAAGGTTGGCAAGCCTGGGGGCAACAAAGATAGTCTCAACTGGAATCCACTGTTTTTGCTTGAAGCCCTCAGGAAGAAGAGGTTATGTAACCATGCATACCTCTGGATTATACAGCCTGCAGCAGCTGCTCTGGACAAGGCCTCTACATCATTACTAGATTTGATGCGTCTGGCCACTTGTGTAGCCTAAGGATAAAAAGTTATGTATTTAACATAACGTTCCATCTGTGTTGCCCACTTTCATTCCTCCTCACCTACAGGGTCTCGGATCCTATCCATGGATCTGGATCAGCTGCATTCTCCAGACTTTGGACTCCAATCTCAAGCTCCTCCCTCTTCCCTTTACGCACCACAATGTGCCTATCTCCTCTGATAGAGTTTCCCAATAATTGTAACTAAAATAGGACAGGTAAAGGAAATATAAAAACATATCTGGAATATGAAAAATTTGTATCAACTTCCACATATCCTTCTAAAACTAACACAGCCAGGGGATGGCTGGGAGGAAAGTACAGTTTTGTACCTACCATAAATGTAGATGTTAGAGTGCTAATACAGCTGCAGTCATAACAGATGGGTTATCCTGCCGTCAGGCGGGTCCTCGGTCGGCCGAATTCCAAAGTCTAGGTCCGGCGTCTGTTGTTGTCGCTTCTTCCCTGACGTCAGTGCGGCAGGGGTATAAAAGAACCAACCGACGCCATTTTCTTCAGTTTTTCTTGCCCCAGATGTCAGGTGCCCCCAGAAGGAAGGCAAAACATAAACTTATGTAATAATGCAATGCAATATAATCAAAAAACAGTAGTGTGCAAGCAAATACACCATAAAAGAATACCCCAATCAGGTTGTATGAGGAAGCGTTTGTCATAAGGCCTGTCCCAAGAGGGGATGGAGGGAGGGAAACCTGGACTGCAGCTGTATTAGCACTCGAACATCTACATTTATGGCAGGTACAAAACCACTATGTTTGTGCATACAGCTGCAGTCATAACAGATGGGTAGAATCCCAAAGCTAAAAAGGGGTGGCAGGCACTAAGTGGAACTAGGAGGAGCAAAGATGCCCTGCAAGTCTGCTGTGGCAAAGCCCGCTCTAGATTTAGAGTATAGTGGAAGGTGATAGTGCTTGGAGAAAGTGTGCACAGAACTCCAAGTAGCTGCTTCCAAAATATCATTGGTAGGAACCCCCCTGAGAAAAGCTGCAGAGGTAGCTGTGGCCCTTGTGGAGTGAGATCTGATGCTTGTAGCTACAGTTTTTCCATGAAATGAGTAACAAAAGCGTATGCAGTGGGCTATCCATTTTGAGATGGTCTGTTTGGAAATAGCCTTTCCTTGAGCACCTGTAGCATAGGACACAGAGTTGCTCTGATTTTCTGAATGGCTTTGTCCTGTCCAAATAATAACGAAGTTGCCTGTGAATGTCCAAGGAATGTATTAGTCTTTCCCCTTTGTTTTGTGGGTTAGGATAAAAGGTAGGCAAGTGGATAGTCTGATTCAAGGCTACACTGGATACTACACCTTTGGCATAAAGGAAGGGTTGGTTCGTAAAGAAACTCTGCCCTGATGGAAAATGATGAAAGGTTGCACAGCCATGAGGGCTTGTAGTTCCGAAACCCTGTGTGCTGAGGTGATAGCCAGAAGGAAGGCTGTTTTCCATGACAAATATTGCAGTTCTGTTGAAGCAGCTGGCTCAAATGGAGGCAGGGTCAGTTTTTCTAAAATGAAGTTGAGGTCCCAAGCAGGTACTGGTGGTTTCCTTGGAGGTTTTATATTCTTAGCCCCTCTGAGGAACTGTCTTGAGAGGATGAGAGAATAGGAGGATCAGTGTTGTATTGTGCAGAAATGGCTGAAGCATGGATCTTGGAGGAGAAGGAACGTCCAATGTAACATCTCAGGTAGGTACTGCAATATTTGAGGTAAATTTAGTAACCCAAGGATTCCGGCCCTTTTTCTGATTCCAGGCACAAAACCGATCCATTTGGCGGAGTAGGCTTTTCTAGTAGAAGGTCTTCTGGCCTCCAAGATGACATCCTGCACCTCCTTGGAGAGGAGAGTCTGTTGGGAAATCAAGGAATCCTCCATGCGGCTAGATTGAGGGTTTTCAGTTGACTGAAGAGTTTTGAAAATGTGCTGGGTCAACAGAAGAGGCACTAGAGGCAGGGTCCATGGTGGGGAATGCGTCAGGCTCTTAAGGAGTGGATACCAGTGTTGTCTTGAAAAGTCTGGAGCAATGAGAATCATCTTTGGCCTCTCTGCTCTGGCTTTTAATAGAACTTTGGGCAGCAGAGGAAGAGGTGGAAAGGCATAGACTGTCAATGTTGTCCAATTGAAAGAGCATCCACTTTCCAGGCCTGTGGATGATAGGTCCTTGAGCAAAATTTTTTCAGTGGGTAGCAAAGAGATCTAGGTCTGGCCGTCCCCATGTCTGAATCATCTCTGCGAAAACTTGAGGATGCAACTTCCATTCGTGTGTATCTGTCATATTTCTGCTTAGGTTGTCTGCCAGTGTGTTTTCCTTGCCTGGTAGGAATTGTGCCTGAAGTTGGATTTGCAATTCCAGAGCCGTGTTCCAAAGGGACATGGCTAGTCTGCACAGGGGGTATGAATGAGTTCCTCCCTGTTTATGTACCACATCACTGTGGTGTTGTCTGTCATTAATAGCTGGCCTGGATGCAGTAGGTCTTTGAAGGCCATAATAGCATTTTGTACTGCTAGCATTTCCTTTTCATTGATGTGTAGGTGCTTCTTTTGGGACCATTTGCCCTGAATGCACTGATCTGTCATGTGCGCCCCCCCCAGGCGTAGTCCGAGGCGTCTGTTGATGATATGATTTGCTTGAGGCATGCAGAAGGGGAGACCTGTGTTTCTTTGGCATGCTTGAGCCCACCACAGAAATTCCTTTTGAAGACATGGAATGAGTGGTATAACTTTCCAAACTGTGGCTGTGTTGAGACCATAACTTTTTTAGGTACCATTGAAGTTTCCTCATATGCAGCTTTGCACATGGGATCAGTAGGATGCAAGATGCCATGAATCCCAGAGCCTGCAGGACTTTCCTTGCAGTCAGCCTGGTGAAGGTTGCCATTTTTCTGAAGTATTGAGATAGTTGCCCTTGCTTCTCTGGCGTGAGGTAGGCCATCTGGGTGTTTATTCAAGCTGGCACCCAGGAAAATTACTGTTAGAGAGGGTATTAGTTTTGATTTCTTTTTGTTGACTGTATCCCAAAAAGTTCAACAACTTTATTACAAACGCCAGGTGTTTCAGAAGTATGTGCTTGCTGTCCGCTTGGATACGGCAGTCGTCCAGATATGGGTATATTTGTATCCCTTGAAGTCTGCAGAAGGCAATTACTGATGCCAGGCATTTCGTAAACACTCTGGGTGCAGTAGATGAGCCAAAGGGCAATGCAGAGAATTGATAATGGGTTGAACCTGCAAGAAATCTAAGGTATCTTCTGCAATCTTGTCTGATAGGGACATGCAGGTATGCCTCCTTGAGGTCCAATGTTACCAGCCAAGACTCCTTGCCCAGCATGGGAAGAAGCTGCTGTAATGTGAGCATCTTGAATTTTGGTACGAGTAAATGTGTGTTTAGGATGGATAGGTCCAGAATAGGTCTCCAATCTTTGTCCTTCCTTGGTACCAGGAATAGTCTAGAATAAAAACCGTGACCTTGTTCTTTTGCAGGTACCTCTTGAATAGCTTTCATGTCCATGAGAGCTGAAATTTGTTTTTGTGCCTCTGCCCTTTGATTTTGTGGCAGGTTTGGCATGCCTCATTTTTGGAAGGGTCTGAAAGTGGAATCTGTAGCCTCTGTCTAATATCCAGGATCCATTTGTCTTTTGTCACAATATGCCAATTTATTTGAAAATAAAGCCAGTTTTCCACCTAAAGGTGCTGCCATTAAAGCTTTGCTTGGCATGCAGAGGGGAAGTCATTGTGTCTGCTTTCTGAATGACTGATCTATCTTCTCCACCTCTTGGTGTAGGTGCTTGCCATTGTCTGGCTCTAAATGATCCTTGAGATTGCCCTCTACCCCTCTGGCGCCTGTATCTACCTCTTTGAGGTCTGTCCGTGGCTGGAAAGGACCAATGTTTTGAAGGCCAGTTTCTGCTGAAACGTGGAGGTTGTACCTGTAGGAAATCTTTCACTGTTGGCACCGATCTTGCCTTTTCCTCCATTTTCTTTAGTACCTCCTCAGCTTTAACACCAAACAATACATCTTTTTGAAGAGGTGCATCTAGTAATTTAGCTTTGACATGATCTGGTAAGGTTTGCTCTTTGAGCCAAGCATGTCTACGTATGACAGACCCTGTAACAGCAGCTCTACATGAGGCCTCTAAAGCATCAAAACCACATTGCAAGGTATGTTTACCCACTTGCTCTGCACTATGCAACAAATCCTGCAACTCCTTTACATCTGGTTGCTCAGGTTGTCTCATTTTGCTTTTCAACTGAGATAACAAAAACTGTTGATACTTTAACATATGGAACTGACAGTTTAATGCCCTCATGGTTAAAGTGGCCGAGGTGTATACCTTTTCCCCCCACCTTTCTAAAGCTCTGGAATCTCTCTCCGAAGGTAATGGGTTTTTGGCAGTAGAGGCCTTAATTCCTTTGGGACCCTGTGAAATAGTTTCTGGGTCAGCAGCATGGCTTTTGTAAAGGAATTTGTGTGAATCAGGAACCTGGTAATACCCATCAGGTTTAACAGGAGCTGGAGGTAAAGAATCTGGGTTGAGGCTGGCTTCTGTGTACACATCTAAAATATCCAAGACAGGAGGGATAGCCAGAGGCCTGTGCTGAGGAAGCAAGAGAAAATCCGAGCCTTTTCTTGGAATCTGAGTAATCTTGACCTTCACAGTGAAAGTGTTCCCCCAAGGTGTGTAAGGTTTCCCCAAAAGAATAGTCCTCGGGGGGGGGGGGGGTTCCTCAGCATCTGAATCTTCAAAATGGGAATATGACTATTCCTGGTCCTCAATGTTCTGAGATAATAGAGGCTTGGTCTGAGTAAGGGTAGTCTTCCTCCAATCTGGGCCTTTTGTCCGAGGGGGATTGAGAACCCTTGATAAGAGTAATCAAATCCTCAGCCATTTTGAGCATCTGTTTTTTAGGCATGGGGCCTTGAGGGGGGCTCTGTGGAGCTTGTCTTAGTTTTCATGGCTGCTTTAGATTGTGAAAGCCTTAATGGAAAAAGAGGAAGGCCTGCAGACACCTTGAGAGGTGGCAGGCCTGTCTAAACTGAGTTTCCCCGCCAAGGGTGGCATCGGTATCTGTAGTTGGAGTGGGGGCAGAGGAGCCTGCGACCTCGGGCATAGAAAACACCGCTAAAGCGTCATCGGTACTCAGGGGCTGCGTAGGCGCCTCGCTGAGAACCGGAGCACCTGTAGCCGGCTTTAGCGTGGTGTCGGAAGAAGTCGCGGACCTTGTATGTCTGTCCTTATCTTTGCGTCTTTTACTCAAAACTGGAGTCAGAGTATCCGACGAAATAATGTAATTAAACTTTTTACCAAAATAGTGTTGGGCGAACTCCACCCGACGCTTAATAGTGCGTTTGTTGAATCTAGCACAAAAACGACAGGCCGAGACGTCGTGGTCTGGGCCTAGGCAAGGAATGCAGAAGGAATGGAAATCCTTACGCGGTATTTGCTTCCCACATGAAATGCAGTTATTAACTTTGTCTGACATCGGTCTGAGGCAAGAAAAGTTTCCCCAACGGGGTACTAAGCTTTCAAGACGACTTCGGCTGAAATATTTTTCGTAAATCTCAGGAGCTGGCTGACCGGCACTTGTGAACTGCTTCGGGCACCGCGCGGCAAGAAAGACTGAAGAAAATGGCGTCGGCTGGTTCTTTTATACCCCTGCCACACTGACGTCAGGGAAGAAGCGACGACAACCGACGCCAGACCTAGACTTTGGAATTCGGCCGACCGAGGACCCACCTGACAGCAGGATAACCCATCTGTTATGACTGCAGCTGTATGCACGATGAACATCCGTGAGGAATAATGGAAGTGGGCAACACAGACGAGACATTATGGTAGTTACGTTATATGATGTCATCTCCCTTTCATTCTTCCTCAACTATGGATCAGAGTTCAGAGCAACAAAACTCTTGGGAGGCCTTCAAGAAGGATATGTCGCAGCACTGTCAAAACAAAGGTATCTATTCTTTGGAGACAATGCCCAACATATGTCACACAAATGTAGGTGTCTGAACATATGTCTGCTGCACAGATGACGACTAACAGAATGGGTTCCAAGGAGGAGGAATGATCAATCAATTAAGGAACTTGAGTAAAAAGTCCAACCGGTAATTTATTAGGTCAATATATTTCTGAAAACCAGTTAATGTAAGCAGTTAGCAGGAAAAAGGAAATAAACAGGTGGTCAACATGCTGTACTGTTTCATTTCATGCCATATGAACAAAATTGTACATGGATCTCAAGATGCAAGTGCTACGCAATTAGAAAATTTGGAAACTATAAAAGGCAATTGAAGGGATAATTAATGCTAGTCGCTGAAGTTAACTTGGTAAATGAGGGATAGGGTCCTGAAGAAAGATTAGTTATGTAAAAATCTTACTATAAACATACAGGTCCTCTTCCATGTTGCAGTAGTCTCACTTGTGGGAGAGTACCACATTTCAAGCAGAAAAAAGGGTGGAGGAAGAGAAAGCAGTATCCAGGAAACAGTGGAGGATGGTCATTGCAAATCCTGCCCTGGCTCTGAAGAGGTTGTCCAATATTCAGTGCTTGAAGGTATGTACTGAGGAACATGTGGCTGACTCAATGGTAGCCATATCCAGGCTATTGAGGAAAGCTCCTGAAGGAGCCACTGCTCTAGTAGAATGTGCTTTACCAGTGTGGGGCAAGTCTTTGCCATAAAGAGTAACAGAATGTAATAGTTTTGCATATCCAGCAGGATATTGCCAGTGTGGCTACAGCTTTCCCCAGGGGTAAAAGGATACAGAGAGCTGATTGGTCTTGTACAGATAAGTCTTAGTTGCCTGGGGACATCAAAGGAGTGGAGCACACATTTTGTGGTGGTGGACAGACTTGAGGGACAGTTCACTGACCACTTTGGGCATGGAGGGGTTGATACGAAGAGTTACCCTGTTTGTGGAAAATAGTGTAGGGCAGAGAGTCCATAAGTGCTTGCAGCTCACTCACCTAACTGAAGTAAGGGCTACTAACAAACACAAGTCTTCTAGGAACTAGTCCATAAAGAGGCAGAAGCTGTCAGTTCAAATGGGGCAGTCATGGTTTCTGCAGCATGTAGTGCAAATCCCATGGAGGGGGATTGATTTTCTTATGTCCAACCTGGACAAAAGAGGTGGCTCAATAGGTAAGCAGGCTGAAATAGCAGATAAATGGACTTTCACTGAAGAGTATGAAAGTGCTTATTTTAAAAGCTCACACACAGGCTAAGGCTAGAAGAACATCTGCTTGGAAGGGGTCTAGTAGCCTTTGAAGACACCAACTGGAGAACCTTTCCCATTTTGAAACATAGGATCTCCTGTTAGTGGGTTTCCTGGTCTCTTACAGGACAGAGAACACGTCCTCTGAAAAGCGGCATCTGAAAGGGAACAGAAGTTAATCATCCACATAAGGCTGAAGGTTTTTAGAGGAGGATGAATGAGGGATTCCTTCCGTTGTGTGAGTAGGTCCACCTTGTGAGGCAACTTGCGATTGCCCTTGGCAAGGGATGGCCGCTCGTGATGTTGAATGATCTGCTGAGGGCATCTGCCTGATGGTTGTCCTGAGATGGCATGTAGACCGCCTGCAGTGAGACATTGTACTGGGTGGCCAATTCTCATGTCGGTATTGCTAGCCTGCACAGTAAGATGTGGTCCACCCAGCCTGTATTAGAGGAAGGATAGTCTTCAGAGCTAGGACAGCAATCATTTCCCTTACATTGATATACTTTCTCTGGAGGGAGGGCTCCCATTCAGCCTGTACCTGTTCACAGAGGCCCCTCACCCTAGAACAGACGTGTGCATAAATTGCACTGGCTTGGTGGGTTGCAGAGGCAGGCCTGGATTCTGGTTTATTGGATCCAGCACCCAAACTCTTTCTTCAAGCAGGGTAGGAAGGGCAGCTGTAATTCCAAGGGGTGAGTGTGTTGGGACCAGACATTTTTCAGGTACCACTGGAACTTCATGTGCAGCCTGGCAAGGGGCAACATAGGAAGCGTAGCTGCCATGAGGCCTAGAATTGCCTGGCAGAGATGTGGTTTACAAGTACCTCCTGGAAGAAACTTGAGTACACTGTCTTGGGGAAAGAAAGCCTTCACCAGGTCTGTCATTCTGCAATCAAAGAAGGTTTGGTCTTGGGATAGAGAGGGGAGAGACTGTCAGATTGAGTGTAAACCTCAGACTCTGAAGGACAGTGATTTTTAAGCAAGTCCAAATACCTGCCTCTACTGCTAGAATGAGGTCATCCAGATAAGGATAAATTTGTATGCCTTTTGCTCGACAGTAAGCTACTGCTGTGGCTAGACACTTTGTGAAGACAACTTGGTGCTGTAGCTAAACCGGAGGGCAAGGCGGAAAACAGTCTGAGGATGGCACAAAGTGTAAAAAGATGGATGGAGATGTGCTTCTTTCAGGTCCAAAGTGGCCATGAAAGCACTGGGTGGCAGAAGGGTTTGAAGGGATAGCATGCAGAAAGAAGGTATCTGCAGGAAGGAGTTTAACGGACAGGTCCAGAATAGGCAATGGCCATCCTTTTTTGGGACCAGAAAGAGCCCGGAGTAAAACCCTTAACCCTCTTTGCCTGTGGGAACCTTTTCTATTGCCCTTGTGAAAGCCAGTCTTGGATGATCTGGGGTATCCGGTGAAGCTGTTTTTTGTCTTGTGGTAGGGGTTTTTCCTGCTATGTCAAAAGTATTCTTCCACTATTGATGAGACCCAGCAGTTTGAAGTAATATGTTGCCTAAGGGGTAGGTAGACAGTGCGAGAGGCAGGTGGAGATGGGAAGGTGGTTTAGGCAGTCATGCATTGTTTGGTCGATCTAGAAAGGGCTGACTGGGGGTGAGTTGTGAAGAGGCAATCCTGGGGGATGAAGCATTCCTAGACCCTTTCCTGAGTTTTGAGAAATAGGAGGAAAGAGCAGGTGCTCTCCTAATAAAGGTGGGTTTAGCAGGGTAGTTTCTATAGAATTTAGGAACTGGTGAGACCAATAAAGGTATAAGGTCCTGAGGTGCCTTGCTTTTTTCCTGCAGGGTTTTGAATAGTTATGCAGACAGCATTCCAAATAGGAATTTCTTGTCCAGGGGATCCAAGAGGATGTTTTTGAAATCAGGGAGGGGTTTATAGTCTGAGCCAGGAACACCTGTGCAGCAGACACGGAGGCAGCTAATTTGGCTGAAGCCTCAGCAGCATCATAACTGCATTTTACAGAACATCTGGAAACTTGTGGTGATAAGGAGAGCTTAGATGCAACCTGGGGTTTGGTAGGGGAATCAGGCAAGGAGGAGAGTAATGAAGTTGCCTGGGAGACCAAGCCTAAGGCATACTTAACTATGTATGTCTCAAGGTAATGGCCCTAAAGGCCAGGGTGGAAGTATAAATTTTTCCCCGGTCTGTCCATGACTTTACTGTCCTTGTTTGACAGCAGAAGGGAGGAAGAGAGAATTTGTCTGGATTGCTTACCTGGAACCACTAATGACAGCAGAGTCGCCCATAGGTGGCTTATTGAGGACTTTGTAAAACTTATCCAGCCTTTTAGGGGCTGGAGGCTGAAGCAAATGCATCCAGGTAAGCTGGAATCACAGGGGGGATAGAGGGAGATGAAGATCCATCTGTAGGAGCTCAAAATCTCTCTTGCTCAGTGATCTGAGTGGCATCCCACTTTAGTACTCCCTTATTTTGGAGACAGTTTTCTCGAAGGTAATATCTTCTCCTTCCAAGGAGTCCTTGTCAGGGGAGCAGTACTCCAGGGAGAAAGCTAGTTGGGAGGTGTATGTGAAAGATTCAGAAGAGGAATCTTCCTCCAGATTGTGAGCTGGGGGATGGAAGTAGCTGAAGCTGGCATAGGACTAAGGGCTGGAGTAAGAGAAGCTGTGGGTCTGAATGCCATAAAGGGCTGAACCAGGGACTGGGGAAAAAAGTTAACCAGTCTGGCTGGTCTTCAGTTACAGAAGATAAAGGTTTAGTTTTTTTTTTGTCTCCTCTTCAGAGGAGTAGTCTAAGACTGTGACGAAGGAGAAGGATTGGGTATCAGGCCTGTGGGAGAGAAGCCTTTGTCTGAAACCATAAGCAGCTGTCCAGTCAAGCCCAGTTCTCCCTAGACATCAGCAAGAGCCACCGTTGCAGTAACCTCCGGGGATGTGCCGATTGAGGATTCTAGGGCAGCTTCCAACAAGGTACCCACAGAAGTTGCCAGTTCATCAGGACATCTCTCAGACCCTAGATTAGTAAGCTGACAGATGTCCTGCATCAAAGGAGCTGCACAAGTAGGCCTTGAAACCTTGACCTTTTTAGGAAGCTCCACCTCGACAGCCAGTTCTGACTCCATACCTAGGGCTAAATGCTAGAGTCACTGGTTTTCCATGAATAGTTTAAGGGCTGTCAGATGACTAAGTAGGGTTTTTGGGACGAATAACTGAAATACTACAGGTCGTATGATTGTGGGATTGGGCTAAGCAAAACAAAGCTCATGGGAATCCTTGTGCGGAATATGGTGTCTGCACTTAGGTTGCTGTTGCTCCTTTATATAGCCAATGTCATCTAGGAAGGGGAAATCTAAGTCTAAGTGAATTAAAGAAAACTCCAACGGGGTACTTACCTGAAAACATCTCCAGAAGTGCTGGGCGAAACTAACAAGCTGACATTCAACTGCAGCAGAGAAGCTCAGGGGTGTGTGTGCAGACATAATATTTATGGCGCATGGCTTATGGCCCTGCGTGTGACGTCCCATGCACCTGACAGCAACGAGGCTTAAAGCTTTGGCATAGGAGCCAGACATTCTGGTCGCTTGAGTTGGAGAATCCAAGTGAAAATACTGCAACATGAGAACAGGACATCATCCCATCTTTAAGAAAAGAATGTGGGGTGATCAGCCTCAAGTCCTGAAAATCATTTGTCAAGGTAATAGTCAGGAGAAAGGACAAAATATCATGGAAAAACCTAATTGCTTGTAGGTTCAAGGATTTCTATATCGGCCCCAAAAGATCAAGATACAAGGAACAGGAGGTCTCCCACGGGAGGTCTAAGCAGCAAAAAAAATTTTTTTAAAAGAAAACTGCATCATCTGGAAGATCTAACTGAAGATTAATAGAAGAAAAAAGTTGCCTTAATCTAAAAAAAGAGCTAAGAAAAAGGATGAATGGCAGAAACAGAAGATGAGAAAGACCCATGATCTGAACTAAAGCCCATTTGGGTAATGTTTCCCATTTGCTTCTATAGGCATTATCAATAAAATTCTTCTAGAAAGCCAAGTAATATCAGGGAGAGAGAAAGCTGTGGTTGGGCTATAACAATCACTGAAAATGATGGAAAACATAGGGTTGGCTGAATGGTATAGAAAGGATGTTCAAACTCTCAGGTAATAGCTGTGCTAGAAATCCTGGTGGGCATTACAGAGGAACTCAAAGGAGAATGGGAAGAGGAGAGACCATGACCGAGGGAACTCTGCTGGACCAAGCATTACGATTAGATGTGGAGAAATCAACCGGCTAACTACGTTTGGAAATGAGATATTTAATCTCTACAGGAGATCCAGAGCCCCTGGGGAGTGTAGTAATTAGTAAGCAGTTTTAAGAAAAATGCCCACTCTCAAAACCCTCAGGGCCCTTCTGTACAAGGGGTAATAACTGGTTCCTCCTTATTTGCAGATATACTAAGTTACTGACATGTTGTAGATATGCCCCCTCAGTAATCCTCTTAGAACATCCTGGAAGGCTTGCCACATGAATAGGACAGCTTCCAACACTAGGACGTTGGTATTCAACATGGTCTTCAGGGAAGACCATGTGCTTACAACCAATTCTTCACTTGAGGACCCCCCCCCCCAGCGCCCATGGTCACTGTGGGGGAGGGGGGGACATTCTGCCTAGGAACAGGTAGTCTGACCATCAGCAAGAGACACATTTGTCAACTGGTTTTATAGGGACTGATGGGGCAGAGAAGGAATAGAACCCCAATCTCAGAATTAATCTTGCTGGGGGGGGGGGGGACAGTTAGTGCCACACTTGACCCCTCCATGATGTGAGGAATCAAAAGTTCTCTGGTTTGTGATATTCAAGTGAGGAGTTATGAACTCCAAATCTTGCACAGGGGACAGACTTGCCTGTTTAGTTTGATGCAATAGGTGTCCTGAAAGTAGAAAGTATATACAATCATCCTAGCCCAGAAGTAGCAGGATGAACCGTAACCATCCAGAACAAACTAGTTAAACAGTTACAGACCCAAAGGGGTGTGATTTGTGAAATGCCTGCGATTTACCCGTTGGATCCTATGCCTGGGGACCAAAGTAGTTTGAAACGAAACTGCACTGAATAAACAGCTCAAATCAGCAGGGTGGGGGGGGGGTTCAAGAAGTGGCTGATAGCTGTTGAATCCTAGGTCTCAAGAGGCAGCACACGAGTCCTGCACATTAGGAATAGCTTGACAGGATGATCTAGTGGGTGAGGAAGTAAGAACGGTTAGATGCCAGAATTCTGACAGATGAGTTATGAGATCCAGTATAGAGTGCAATATTCATGGAGTACTTGAGGTGAGAGCAAAGAAAGGGGAACCATACTTGATGTGGCTAGCAAGGGACAATGAGGGTAAGTGAACCCTTAAACAACGTGGCTGTTCATAGAATAGCTCAGGATCAACAGAAAAATGGGATTAACATGAAAGAAAAAACAGGCGATGACGGACTACAGCATACCTTGGTAACTCCCCTTTTGGGCAAGTACTTATTAAAGGCTTAGGGGAGAGGCGAACAGACTAACAAAACTGAACCCAATAGCAGAGAATCTGATATTGTACCTGACTGGGACAGTCTGCTGCATGAATCTCATATGCAAGTGTGCTAGTGGCATCAATGGTATTGTGGCAGGAAAGAAATCCAGACCCAAGGGATGGCCTTCACGGAACTACGACAATGCACGAAGACCCTCACCTCCATGCAGGTTTAAAGACAGACATAAGGGGAAAAAAGTTCCAGTCAAGCAGTGCCAGAAAGTCAGTGACAACCCTTGCCCACAGAACACAAAACACAGCCCTTTCCACAGCATCACCATGCTTTCTGGAAGGAAAGAGGAAGCCGTACTTTTCAAATTTGCAGCTCAAGAACTCCAGACAAAAGCTACAGAGTTGTGGACAATACTTATCCTCCCAGATCAAGAACTGCAAGACTGTCCAAGGCCATAAACGACTGTCCCCTCCCCACAAAGTCCCAAAAATTAGGGAGACTGTTGCAAAAACTGCACAGTTCGAGACATGACAGATTTCAAACAAACTAAAAACAATAGAACTGCCTGCCAAAAAACCTGCAGTCTCCAAAGGAAAGGAAACCTGAAAACTCCTTTGTCAGTCACCACTATGTGCTTCAGTGGTCTGCAGTAAAAAAAAAAAAAAAAAAAAAAAGTCCCGACAAGAGCAGTGGCAAAAATTAAGCTCCGTGACCCAAGGCCTAAGGAATGGCTTCATTGCCCTGCCCGTGTAAACTTCTCTCAACCACTTAGGGCAAAAAACTGTATGAAGCCCCAATGACAAAAATGAACCATTTTATCATGTTTTGCAGTATGGATTTTCTGAAGATTACATACGGGTAACAGTACAAAAAAATGAGGAAAATCAGCACTTCAAAAGGAAAGCAAAATGAACACTACTCAATGTACAGTAGAGATGCACGCATGGACACCTCTTGCCACAAAAAAAAAAAAAAAAAGGCAGCAGCTAGATCCCATAAGAAAAATACCAGGACCCTAGCTTTACAAGGATAAGGAAACAGAAGGAAAAGAACAAATGTTTTCAAGAGGACAGTCGAAGTAATGATCTCTCCCAATGACGAACTAAGGGACCACAAAGAGGAAAAAGGAAGCCATCTAAATATACCAGAATAGCGAGAGGACAATTATCACCAGCAAAGGAAGCAAAAGTCTTCTGAACATTCACCACCAGATTTGCCCCTTCCCAGTAAAAACCAAAGCACATCATAAAATACTAAATATGGAATGGAAAGAACAAACTACAGAGGGAGGAAAAAGCTGCAAGGAACAGAAAAGAACAGGAAATTGGATAATTACAGGCAAAAATACTTTACTGCTCATGATTCGGAATCTTCCGTCTCACCTCTCTGGTGGCAAAAGAGATCTGGGGAGATAGGAACAGTGGTGCATTATGGGAAGAGGGAGGAGCTACAGACTGGAATCCAAAGTCTGGAGTATGTGGCAGGACTGGAGCTGATAGAGACTCCCACAGATGAGGAAGGAAGGAAGCATGGCCGGCCTTAGGCATAGGCCAACTAGGCGGCCGCCTAGGGCGCCGCTCTACTAGGGGCGCTTTTCCTGTATTTATTTGGTGTAGGTAGAATAGGATGGGGGCACCAGATGGTGTGGTGGGGGGTGCCGTGGAGCTCTTTTGCCTAGGGCACCAGTTGACCTAAGGCCGCTCCTGGAAGGAAGGGACATCAGACCATTGCTTGAAATCAGTACCCTGTGAATAAAGACTACCTTACATAAGGAACTCAGAACAGATATAAAGAACTTGGTGATTTGAGTTTGGTAATTAAATAGCCCAGAATACCAAAGTAGAGGGGGTACAAACCTTTTTATCCCACCTATCCACAGCCCTCATCTGTCTGAAGGAAAGGAGTTTAAGGCTCATCAGACAAGAGGGAAACTACCAAAAGGCCTGCTACTTTTTTATACAAAAATATCAGGCATCTTACAAAATCTGTCCATCCTTCTGGAAGCAGGAGGTTGAGAAGGGTAGCAAAAGTGGACTGAAAAAAATCCAAAAAAGCCCAACTAACAGGAGGTAGAGGGGAAGGGGCCGATGTGCCCTTTCTAAAAATGTGCATCTTTTCTGCATCTCAGATCTGCCTATACTCCCACTCAAAATACATATTTAAGATGATCTCCAAAAGAAGTTTTCTACTGTACAGTCAGGTAAAATGGAATCCTCATTACAAGGCACTATACCAGGAAAGTGGGTTTGACAGAAGTAGGCCAAAGAATGGTCACAATCAGAATCCTCATCTTCACAGAGAGATGAATCCACAGTAATCTATGGAGTGGGTTGATAGGAGGCTTCAGAGCAAAAATGTCTTTATGTGGGGGGAAAAAGGATGTTCCGCTCACGTTTTATGGAACACATTAGAGACATTAAAATGGGAGGAAAGAAAAAATTACTGCTCATTTTATAGAATCACATAATAGTGACTATTCATTGTTAAAAGTTTGTGCTTTGGAACAAATAGTTTCTTTTTGTGGTGATGAGAATATTTTAAAATAAACTTTTATATAAAGAAAAGTATATTTTGAAATTTAATACCATGGTCCCAAGAGGACTTAATGGTAAAATTAAATGGTGAAATTAATAAATGTTTGCTTTAAGAAATAATTAAATTATTTTATTGTTTATTATTAAAAATGTGTATTTAAGCATTATTAGTGATTGGATCTGAATTCCATGAAGGTGTTTTACACCGAGGCATTAGAATAAATCTACTTTATCTTGTGAAATTTATTCCACTTGGATCTTGGTTGCATATTATGACTGTGGTATTGTCTGTGAAGATTTGAAGGGTGCTTAGATGCAGGATTGGGATAAAGGCTTTCAGGGCAAAAAAAGACTGCTGTCATTTCCCTCGCATCGATGTGTTTCTTTTTGAGGGGAGGATGCCACGTCTCCTGTACCATGAAGCCCTTCATGGTAGCCCTCTCCATCCTAGGTCGTATGAATCTGTATGCATGTACTGGGTGGGGGTTGAAGTGGAAGGCCTGGGTTAATCTGCATTTGTTGAATACACCACCTTAGTTCTGCTTTGAGGCACAGTAAGCGTGTAATCTGAAACTCTAGTGAGTGTTCATGTTGAGACCACACATTCAAGTACCATTGCAGTTTTCGCATATTGATTCTGGCCAAAGGCAGCATAGGGATGGTGGCTTGCCATCAGTTCCAGGACCCTTAAAAAATGTCTTGCGGATATCTGCTGAATCTGTATTAGGTCTTGGAAGTTGGTAGAGAGGGAGACAACTTTGCTCTGAGGGAGGAATGCCCGCATCAGGTCTGTTCTGATCCTGCAGCCCAGAAAGACTGTCCTGCTGGAGGGTTAGGGATCATTTTGCAATGCTGATGGTGAACCCCAGGCTCTGAAGCAGGAAAATGGTGAACTGCAGATAGTTTTGTAGGGTGTCCTCTTTCTTCAAGAATGAGGACATCTAGGTAGGGATAAATTTGGACACCTTTGGTTCTGCAAAAGGCTACAGCTGGAGCTAGGCATTTTATGAATACTCTAGGTGCAACAGATAAACCAAAGGGCAAGGCTGTAAACTGAGTGCGAACGAGGCCCAGTGAAAACAAGCATTTTCTGTGGGAGGGTTTTATTGGGGTATGGAGATAGGTCTCCTTTAGAGAGTGTACGGCCATTAAGGCCTGGGCTGGCCACAGTGGAAGGGTTTTGTAGGGGTAACATTTTGAATGATGGCACTTTTAAGAACAGGCTGTTTAGAAAGGACAGCTCCAGTACTGGCCTTCAAGGGCCATCTTTTTTGGGGACTAGAAATCTTGAGTAAAAGCCTTTTCCTTCCTGACCTGGAGGGACAGGTTCTATAGTTCTATGGTTCAGAAGGTCCTCCAGGATGTAGTCGATTTGGGGGGGATGAAATGCCCCTTGAAAAGGGCTTTTCCTTTAGAGAAAGGAAATATCCTTGTACTACTGCCAGCACCCAGCAGTCTGAGGTGATCTCCAAAGGGGGAGGGAGTGGGAGAGGCAGGCTAACAAGGAGAGGTGGGCAAGGCAGTCATGCATTGTTGGAGCCATTTCTGTCATGGAAGGGCTGTCAGAGTACGCTGAGAGGCTGCTGGTCTGGAGGTGGTCTACCTCCTGGGTCCTTTCCTGTGCCTGGAAGAGGATGGAGTAGCAGAGGAGGGTAGTGTTCTGACAAAGGTAGTCTTAGCAGGGCAATTTCTGTAATATTTAGGAATTTGAGACACCAGCAGGTGCTTGATGTCTTGCAGCTCTTTACTTTTCTCCTGAAGGTTTTTAAAGAGGTCTGCAGACTGTTCAGGAGGTTTAGAGAAGCAACTAGAATTTTTGATTTCAAATCCTCTGGTAGGGGGTTTAAGGCGTAGCCAAGAATATCTACTTAGTACTGATGCAGAATTAACTTACCTTGCAGAAGCCTCTGCTGCATCATAATTGCACTTAGAATGTCTGGCCACTTCAGAAGCTAGGGACAGTTTTGATGCTACTTCTGTCTTGCTAGGGCAGTCGGGTATGGATGATAGGAGGGTAGAAGCTTGGGATACAAGGTCCAAAGCATATTTTATCATATGGATTTGGTAGTTGATAGCTCTGAAGGCTAGGGTGGAGGAAATATAAACCTTCTTGCCTATCCTGTCCATGTTTTTACGATCTTTGTCAGTAGGTAATAAACGAAGGAAACAGTCTAAACTGCTTGTCAGAGGAAACAGAAATCCCTGCTGGGTCTGCCAGGGGTGGTTTTACCAGGAATTATGTTCATCTGGTACTTCAAAGAAACGGTCAGGCCTCTTAGGGGCAGGAGGCCGAGTCCGGGTTTTTAGATGCTGCAGAGAATGCATCAAGGTAGGCAGCAATAACTGGTGAGATGGCTGAAGGGGAGGGAGATTCCACTTGAAGCAACCCAAAGCATCGAGTTTATTTGGGAAATATCCCATTTAAAATATTTTCATTTTTGTGATGGTCTCCCCAAAGGTGATATTCTCTGGTGGAGTTTCCCCTTAAACGGACTGATAAGGGGAATAGTAATCAAAAGGGGAGCCAATCTGTAAGTAATGGAGTCAGAGGATGAATAAGCCTCATGTTCTTCATGGGCAGTGGGGAGGGAGGAGAGAAGCAACTGGCAGGCCTAGGACTGAACAGGAATGGTGTTGGGGGCATGGGCCTAAGGGCCATGAAGACCTGCATTAAGGAGTTGGTGAAAGACTACCAGTCCAGAACTCTGTGGGTTGAGGTAGATACTTAGTTTTCTGCTTCCTTTTCAAAATAGTAGCTTTAGCAGAGGGCCTGGTTTCAGGGGCCTGAAGAGAAGCTGCGGCTTCAGGCAAAAGCATCCCAGTTGGCTGTCTGGTCCCTCCCCAGACATCAGTTGGGACAGGCATCAGAGGTGTCTCTGGACGTGCTGGCTGTAACTTGCAAAGCGGCTTCGACGGGGGTGTCACCGAAGTAGACGTCTAATGGACATCCCTCAGCTCCAAAAATCAGAAGCTGATGGGATGTCCGATGGTGGAGAGTCAGAAGCAATGGAATCTTGGTCTTTCTGTGGCAGTCCCGCTGGGGCAGCAATTCTGGATCCATCCTGAGTGCCAGCTTTTTTAGCCTCTGGTTTTCTAAATATAGATTCAGGGAGGCCACACAGCTTTGGAAGGTCTTGGGTACGAAGGACTGAAATTGGGTAAGAGGTATGGTTGTGTTCTTGGCCTAGGCAAAAAACACAAAGGTCTTGTGTATCCCTATGCAGAATCTGGCACCTGCATCAGCATTTACCCTCCTTAGCCGACATCAGCTAACAGTTGGGTACAGCAAACCAAGCTTAAGAATTTAAAACAAAATCCCCAACGGGGTACTTGGCTTTAGACGTCAAAGTAAAAGTGCAAAGTGATCGATGTGACAGCTGACTGTGGCTGAAAAGTTCTTAGGTCTGTGCGTGCAGAAGTCATATATAAGGTCCCTGGTTTATGGCCCTACGTGCGACTTCCCACGCACCTACAGCAACCAGGCTTAAGCTTTTCTATAAGGAGCCAACGTTCGGGTCGCCTGAGGCAAGGAATCTCACACCAAGAATACTGTAACATAGGAATAGGAGGACATCATCCTGAAAAGTCTGCAATGACAGGACCGCCCTCATCTCCAAGACAGTGATGTGAAGGTTGACCTTGGCTGCAGACAAGGACCCGTGGACTGTCTTTGAAATGCCCTACTGTCCCCACCCAAGCAAGGAGGTATCCATGACCATAGCCTGAAAGGGGGGAGAAGCGTCTTACAACAGACACCAAGGGAGACTTAAACCACTACATTTGATCTTGACCAACTCGAAAAGTACAGTTTTGTACCTACCATAAATGTAGATGTTCGAAGATCCACATTGCTGCAGTCCTTACATATGGGTAGTCTGCTGTCCTCGGTCGGCCCAAATACCAAAGTATTAGGCTGACGTCTGTCATGGGCGCTCAGATCTGACAGAGCGTCAGGGTATAAAAGCGCATGACCGACGTCATATCCTCAGTCTTTTCTTGCCCCAGATGTCAGAAGGCCCTAAAAAGAAAGGCCACAGCCCAAAAACAGGATACCTCCCAAAAACATGCCCAACAACAACCATCACCCAAACCATATAACCATGCCAAACTACAGAGGGGAAGGAGGGAGGGTAAATTGGACTGCAGCAATGTGGATCTTCGAACATCTACATTTATGGTAGGTACAAAACTGTACTATGTTCTTCATCTCACATTGCTGCAGTCCTTACATATGGGTAGAATCCCAAAGCAGAGGTAAAGGGAGGATGGCAAAATCATAAAGCATTAGGGGCTGCTAAAATGCCCTGTAATATTGCAGTGGCAAATCCAGCCCTAGACTTAGAATAAAGAGGAAGGTGGTAATGCTTGGAAAAAGTATGTACTGAACTCATAGTGGCTGCTTCCAAAATATCTTTTGTAGCTACCCCCCTTAGAAAGGCAGTAGAAGTGGCAGTAGCTCTAGTGGAATGAGGTCTGATTCCAGCCGGAATCTCCTTACCATGATGGGAATAACAGAAAGAAATACAAAACCCAATCCATTTAGAAATAGTTTGTTTTGAAACAGGTTTTCCCCGAGAACCCGAAGCAAAAGAAACAAACAACTGCTGAGACTGCCTGAACCCCTTGGTTCTGCTCAAATAATAACGTAACTGCCTGTGAATATCCAAAGTATGCAAAATCTTCTCCCCTTTAGAGGGTTTGCATAAAAAGTAGGCAAATGAATAGTTTGGTTCAAGGCCACACTAGAAACCACTTTAGGCATAAAGGAAGGATTAGTACGCAGAGATACCCTATATCCTTATGAAAAATCAGGAAAGGTTCCACTGCCATAAGGGCCTGTAATTCAGAAACCCTTCTTGCAGAGGTAATGGCCAACAAAAAAGCAGTCTTCCATGATAAATACTTTAACTCGGCAGTAGCTGCAGGCTCAAAAGGTTGTAGAGTAAGCTTTTCCAACACAAAATTGAGATCCCAAGCAGGAGTAGGAGCTCTACGTGGGGGTCTTATGTTCTTTGCCCCTCTAAGAAATTGCTTAAACGAAGGATGGGAAAATAAAGGAGGGTCACAGTCATAGTGAGCAGAAATGGCTGCAGCATGAACCTTTATCGAGGAGAAAGACAAACCCTTGTCCAATAACTCAGTAAGATATTGGAGAGAAACACTTAAATCAGGCTTGGAAACATCAAAGTCCTTCGCTTTGCTCCAAAGAAAAAACCTCCTCCATTTATCAGCGTAAACTTTCCTTGTACTAGGCCTTCTGGCCTCCAAAATAACATTCAAAACTTGTTGTGGAAGCTGAGACCCTCCAGGGTCTAAAACAGAATATGCCAGGCTGTGAGATGCAGAGACTGAATCTTGACATTGAGGAAGTGATTGCCCTCCTGAGACAAAAGATGCGGAATCAAAGGCAGAGGCCATGGAGGCTCCCGTACCAAACTCCTCAGTAGTGGGTACCAGTGCTGTCGAGGCCAATCCGGCTATCAGAATCATGGATGGCTTGTCTATTCTGGCCTTCAGGAGTACCTTGGGAATGAGAGGCAGAGGTGGAAAGGCATAGACATGAAGATTGCTCCAACTGAATGATAGAGCATCCACCTTCCAAGCTGTGGGATGAAACATTTTTGTGCAAAACTTTGGCAACTGGTAATTTAGTGGAGAAGCAAACAGATCTATGTCTGGAGTCCCCATAACACTGTCAACTTTTGAAACACATGAGGATCCAGTTTCCACTCGTGAGGATCCACAATTTGTCTGCTCAACACATCCGCTAAGGAGTTCTGTGCTCCTGGTAGAAACCTTGCCTGAAGATTGAGGTGTAAACTGAGAGCAGTCTCCCACAAAATCATCGCTTGCCTGCAAAGAGGGTACGAATGGGTTCCCCCTTGCTTGTTGATGTACCACATGACAGTAGTGTTGTCTGTTTGAACACCTGTCCTGGGTGAAGTAAATCCTTGAAAGCCATCAATGCAAATTGGACTGCTAACATCTCCTTCAAGTTATGCAAATGTTGAAGTCTGACAGGCCACGTGTCTTGCACCCATTTTCCATTGAGGTGTGCTCCGCAAGCCTTGTCCGAGGCATCTGTCGTTAGAATCTGACTCTCCTCTGGTCGGGTCAGAGAGTCCCTTGTTTAGGTGACATTCCTGAGCCCACCACAAAAATTCTTTCTGAATGCAAGGTATTATCTGAATGACAGTGTCTAGATCTTGGCAGTGTTGTGTCCATACATTTTTGAGATACCATTGAAGCTTCCTCATATGCAGTTTGGCATTGGGAAGCACCAGAATACAAGATGCCATGAACCCCAAGGCTTGAAGGACTGTCCTTGCAGTCAGCCTGGACTGTAGAGACATTTGATGGAAATAAAGAGAAAGGCTTCTTTGTTTGTCCGGGGTCAAAAGGCCATCTGGGAAGCTGTATTCAGTCTCACACCCAGAAAGCACATGTCCTGAGAGGGTACTAGACTGGACTTTGTTTCGCTCACAGAATACCCTAGGCATCTTAACACTACCATCACATACTGTAGATGATGCAGAAGTTCGTCTTTGTGTTGTGCAATAATCAGGCAATCGTCCAAATAAGGATAAATCTGTATTCCTTTTAACCTGAAAAAGGCTATCACTGGAGCCAGAACCTTTGTGAACACTCTGGGCGCAGTAGATAAGCCAAAGGGCAATGCAGAGAACTGATAATGTAAATTTCCGCCAAAGCGCAGGTACCTCCTGCAACTGGGCCTGATAGGAACATGAAGATAAGCCTCTGAGATCCAGAGTTACCATCCAGTGATCTTTTCCCAACAGAGGTAAAAGTTGTTGTAATGTCAGCATTTTGAACTTTGGAATGTCCAGATAAGTGTTGAGGATAGATAAATCCAAAATTGGTCTCCACGTGTTCCCTTTCTTTGGTACTAGAAACAGGCGAGAATAAAATCCTAGTCCCACTTCTGACAGAGGAACTGGCTGTATAGCTCCTATTTGAAGAAGTAAAGAAATCTGCTTGTGAGCCTCTATCCTTTGCAGAGGAGGAACGTCTGGCATGCCTTTGAAAGGAGGCAATGTATGGAAATAGAACTTGTAGCCTCGGATTATAATGTCCAATACCCATTTGTCCTGGGTGACTAAAAGCCAGTTTTGCTTGAAGAGTGCTAATTTTCCTCCCAAAGGAGCTGCCAGGGAAGAAGAATCTGGCAGCTGAAAATGCAGGTCATTGGGCCTGTTTACGAAAGGACTGGCCCCTGCCCTCACCTGCAGATTGTGCAGGTGAACTCCAAGTTCTAGGCCTGAATGTACTGTGAGCTCTGCCCCTGCCACGTCTAGATCTACCCCTAGACTGAGAATCAGAAGAAGGGTAGGTCCACCCCTTAGTAGGCCAATTTCTACTAAACTTTGGAGGTTGCACCTGCAAAAAATCTTTAACAGTCTGCATAGACTTAGCCTTGTCTTCCATTTTCTTCAAAACCGACTCCACAGGGGGACCAAACAAAACTTCAGACTGTAAAGGGGCATCCAGAATTCTAGTTTTAACATGCTCGGACAAATTCTGATCCTTAAGCCAGGTGTGCCTACGAAGAACTGATCCACAGCCACCCTAGAAGAGGCCTGTACAGCATCAAAACCACACTGCAAAGAATGCTTACCCACCTGTTCAGAGACATGTACTAAATCCTGCAATTCTTTACACTCTATGCCCTCTGCCAAAGCATCCACTTTAGATTTTAGCTGAGAAAGGAGGAAATTCTGATACTTCAACATATGAAACTGGCAATTTAAAGCCCTCATTGCTAAAGTAGAAGAGGTATACACCTTCTTACCCCATCTATCCAAAGCTCTAGCTTCCTTATCTAGAGGAACCGGATTCTTTACAACAGAAGCTCTAACACCCTTAGGCCCCTGACTAATAGTTTCTGGGTCCGCCCTAGGACTCTTATACAGATATTTATGAGCCTCAGGCACCCTGTAATACCTGTCCGGTTTAACTGGCGCAGGAGGCAAAGAATCTGGATTAAGGGAAGCCTCCGAGAAAACATCTTGAACAACATCCAAAACAGGAGGTATAGCCAAGGGTCTATGCTGTGGTAAAAACAAGAATTCCCTAAGCCTCTTTCGTGAATCAGAGAAATCCTGCCCTTCCCACTTAAAATGCTCCCTCATGGAATGCAGAGTTTCTGAAAACGAAAAATCCTCTGGAGGAGAAGCAGAAGGAGTGGAATCCTCTGCATCAGAATCCGAATAAGGGGGAAAATCTTGAAAATCTTCAGCAGAAGAGTCTGAGTCGTCTGAGGCCGGATCCAAACTTTCCAACTCTGGCTCCACCCTGGGCCTCTTATCAGGAGGGAGCATAGAACCTCTAATTAAAGTAATCAAATCTTCTGCCATTTTAAGCATGTGCTTTTTAGGCACAGACCCTGAAGTACCTGGAGGGACACCAGAGGAAGGCAAAACAGACCTGCCCTTAGAAGAAGCCTTAGAAATAGTTGCAGAAGGCCTAACCACCTTAGGCATAGAAGGGAGAACAGTAACCTGAGAGGCCCCTTCAGCTTGACCTGACTCCTGTGAGGCCACATCCTGCAAAATCAAAGTTTCCCCCTGAGACTCAACAGAAACTTCAGCCGGATCCACCTGCTCCACTGTAGCTTCTGCAGGACCGGCGTCCGAAACGGACGAATCAACCTGTCTAGGTTTCAAGGATTTGTCTTTGTGCTTCTTCGTGGAAGCGGGCGTCGGAGGATCCGACGGCATATTATAATTACACCGCTTACCAAAGACTAACCTAGCACAATCTAACCTACTTTTTATAGTGCGCTTATTAAACCTAGCACAAAACCGACACCCGACTACGTCGTGGTCCGGTCCCAAACAAGGAATGCAAAGAGAGTGATAATCCCTATGCGGTATCTGTTTCCCACAAGAAATACAATTATTCACTTTTTCTGACATCCGGAATTAACTGAGGCAAGAAAAAACAAAAATATTCCCAACGGGTACTTAGCCCAACTTGGTTTCGGTCTGAAACTCAGAATACGAAAATTTCAGAACGCCGAACGGCACTTGCAACGCTGCTTCTGCATCGGACCATGCGGCAAAAAAGACTGAGGATATGACGTCGGTCATGCGCTTTTATACCCTGACGCTCTGATGTCAGATCTGAGCGCCCATGACCGACGTCAGCCTAATACTTTGGTATTCGGGCCGACCGAGGACAGCGGACTACCCATATGTAAGGACTGCAGCAATGTGAGATGAAGAACATCAGGGAAACTGGAAAGTTGACTGGATGTATTAAATGTGACCAATGGACTGCCGGGGTCCACTCTAGTGCCCTCATGTGATAGCTGACCAAGGAACTAAAAATGGTAGCTGCCATGTGGCCCAAACGTCTGAGAATAAGATATACTTAAGGCTTTCTACACAAAGACCTTGTCAGATACCAAAGGTTCAACACTCAGGACTGCAGAAGCTTGGTAATCTAGAAGACTGTTTTCAAATTAGCACCCTATAAATTCTAAGGCCTACACTGGATAGAGAAGGGACTTCTGGTAATTAACGGATATCCAAAGAACTGCAAAGCTAGACTAAAGTGTCCCCAGCCATGATCAAGGGATGCTCTTGTGGGGGGTGGTTAGGAGCCAATCATCCAAATAAGGAAAGACCTGGAACTCCAGTAGCCTGAGCCAGACTGCTACCACTGCCACATACTTGAACACCCAGGAAGTTGTGGAACAGAACAGCAACGATATGAAGAGAATCTCATCAGGTGGAAGTGCAGAAATCTCCTGGACTACCCTATCTTTGTGATTACAGCCATCCTGGAGATCTATATAACAAATCTGGGCACCCTTCCTCAGATGTAAGGACTGCACTGTAATCATTGGGACCTTGGCCTGCTTTACAAACAGATTTAAACTTGTTCAAATTCAAAATTGGCCAGAGGTCCTTTATCGGGGGAGGGGTGTTTACCAGAGTACAACTCTTGGATAACTACTTGCGAGCAGCTTCTGAATTTCGACTGCTGCTGCTCTTCAGAGAACATCTGGGAGTTAGACTGGGAACTTCTAAAAATGGAACTGAGTGTCTGGATATACCACCACCCATGCTTCTGAAGTGATAGTCTCCCAAGCTTTCAGGTATAGTCACTCAAAACCTAACTGCATCCAGGACAGGACAGCCAAACAACCCTTCAAAGTAGGTGAAAGGTCCTCCTGGAGAAACCTTCATGGAAGTCCTACTTCTGTGGACCACATCTGCCACAAGGGCAGCATCAGCTGTGGTTCCCCCACCCCTCAGAGAACATTCAGGAGGAGGCTCTTGAAATGACTGCTGTGATTTCTCGAAAGAGACATTTACTCTCCCTTCAGTTTGAGAAAAGGACCATTGACTGTTGAAAAATGAATGCAAAGGCAGAGCGCCTCCTCATTTTGCTCACTCCTGAGCAAGGTGTTTAACTTTGGGCATAAAGAAATGAGCCATCAAAAGGGCATTAAAGGAAGCCCTTAAAAACTGTCAAAAATCAAACAACCTCATCCAAGTATGATGGTTAGCTACAGCAGTGCCAACTGCTCAGAATGCGCCATCAATTACATTAAATGAGATCTACGGACATGCTGGAAATGGACTAAAAGGTAGGTAGTTGAATCTCCAAAGTATTTGGAGTTTTTTGAGATGGCTGTCATCACTGCTTGAAACTTTCAATGTCCTGAAGTCTGGTCAAGTTAGCCAAATAATTCACCCTCAGCTCAAGAGATTGAAGCACAGTGCAATTTCCCAAGTGGTCCAAAGCCAGAGATGATCTTGGGGATGGACCAAGGAGCTCTCCTTAGAAAGGTCCTTCTAATGGCTGCCACACAACAGCATCCATGGCAGAACCTTTAAGTCCAGTGAAGCAGTAGGGGGAGTGGAATGTTGTTGGGCTTTTTAAGTATCAGTACCAGCCTATCCTGTTTCTACACACCCTCCAGGACACAATTAGTGCATCCAGAGGGGGGACCACCCAGAACATGGATGGACCCACTGAATGCCTCCTAAATCAGAATCCTCCTAAGGGGCTTCAGCAGTCCAGCCCCCATGACCACAAAGAGGCTTCAAAAGATTGCTAAAGGAGGAGTCTTTGCAGGGAAATTTGGGAAACCCCTTCTCCCTCAAAAGGGAAGCGTCCTCAGTGAAGAGCTCCTCACGCGAGTCCAGGTGCTTCCTCTTTACATCACCTCTTCCCAGGGACTTCCTGCCTCAGACCTGGGATGAAAAAGGCAGGGAGACCCTACTGAGTGGACAGATTGGAGACCAAGCGGGGCAGGCTGACCCACAGCCAGAAGAGGAACTGTCAAAGTCAGAGGCAGAAGAGGGGGGCATCTGTCTTGCTAGAACATTCCCTCTCCTGACAGAAGACATCTTCTCCTAGACATCAAAAGCAGAAGCCAAGTGAGTAACCCTGGCCAAGAACCTATGGTCTGAAGACAAAAGATGCATCACAATCACGAGCCATTCCACCCTTTCTCATCATAGCAGGGCTACCAAAGGCAGTAGTAAGTCTAGTGAGAGGGACAACCAACACTGCTACTGAAGTCAACTTACAGACCCCTGCTTCAACCTGTCGGCTGTACAGTTTTGTCTGGCTCCAGAACCAGAGGATAAGGGAACCAAGGTCAGATATGAGTCTAGAATAGACAACCACAATAAACACTTAAAAGCCTTTTTCCATCATAAGCACCAATACACAAAGTACACTATACAAATCAGAAAAGTGGGAAACGCCTGCACCAACTTAGCCAGCTAACATTCTACAGTACAAACAAATCTAACGCAACTAAAACTGGAGAAATAAAAAGGTGGAAGAGCAAAAACCCCTTTCCAAAAAAGATAGCAAGAAGGAGCAAACAAGCTGCTGTCCAGAATGGCAACCAGATGTGTGGTAGTTCTACTGAAGCAGGGGATTATTGGTAGAGGTGGAGCTTGCTGAGCTGATATCCTGGAAATCAGCCAGCACTGGATCCAAGTGCGATAAGATATCCCACAGGTTGAACCCAGACAAGAGACATAGGATCTGCGGTTTACCAACCCTGGCAATTATCTTTAGTGACCCTCATTTAAACTTCTAGCAGCTGCCTGACACAAGACGCCAGTCTGCAAACTACCATGGTGCAGAGGTCCAGAAAGGGAGTAGACAAACGGGACAGGAAGTGTTTTTAAAGAGGTGAAGGACGTGGTAGTCAAAGTTATGCCCATAGGGCTGAACAGCCTAGCTGCCCTCTTGCCTCCCTCTGTCCTTTAGCTGCCACCTTTACTGGTGGTAGGTGGCTTGCCATGTCCTTGCAGGGTCTTGGTATGGGTAGTATAACAAATGCAGTAAGGCATCTATTTAGAAAGTACAGTTGTGCATTTACCTATGAAAGTAAATGTTTGAATTCCTCACTACTACAACAGTCTTTAGGCTGTGTGGGTTATGTCCTGCCAGAGACAACTGGCCAGCTTCCAAAAGCTCTGGTTCCCCCTACACCTTCACTCCGACTGCATATCTGCAGCTCTGTAGAAGAAAACAGAGTGAAGATTCTTTAGGACCGCTGCCCAAAAGTTGGGTGCACATCATCTGCAACCACTAAGTACTGCAATAATTTTATAATACAACTAATGAGCAATACACAAATGACAGAGGGTGAATAGAGGATGGGTGCAGTTAATGAAGCACAGAGGAATTCGAACATCTACTGTTATGGGTATGTGCACATATCAGCTGCCTAGATAATTGTTCCTACTGCTGCAGTACCTTTTAGGCTATATGGATTCATTACCATAGCCTATCCTCAACCTGGGAAGGAGGAAAGATATGGAGCCCTAGGAGAACATATCCATGACAAGCTTTGCTTGGACTAGAAAAAAAAAAAAACTTTGTACAAACCTTTACAAGGCATTACAAAACTGATTAATCTGCTTCTAGAATTCGAGGCCACCTCTTTCCAATGCCATTTAAGTAGTCAAGGCTCTAGAAGAGCTATAAATAATCTGCATAATATATACTGATGTAAATCTAAGAGTCTTTCTATAACTAAATGACTTAAATATTTAAGATTGTACGTTATATTATTTTAAGTCAAGTTAATTATTTATTCTTAGGGAGATTCAATACAGAATGCTTATTCATAAATACTTAGTAATGTATGTAAATTATGGTTACATCTTCCCCTATTCACCCCTTCACTACCATACGCTAAACTACTTTGTACACTGTTTTATATATTATAATTTATATTTTATAATAGTTGGGTGGGGGTACCCACCTCTAGAGTGATAAGATGGATTTCAAAGATGTACCGTCATTTAGTCTGGGTGGTGTGGTTGCATCTAGATATAAATGCCACCATGCTTCTTTGAAACTTAAATACATTTCCAGATTACCACCTCTAGGGTCCTGTTTGATGACAATAATTGCAAATTTGAAACCTTGTGTGTGGCCCTTAGCTTGTGTGTGTCTGAATAGCGCGTTGGTGGAATCTTTTACTATATATATGTTCATAACGTTTCTTTAGACTTGTACCAGTTTCTATGTGGGAAAGACTGTGAGAAGTCTAAAGAAACGTATTTAACTTGACTTAAAATAATATAACATACAATCTTAACAAATATTTTAAGTCATTTAGTTATAGGAAGACTCAGATTTCCAACAGTATATATTATGCAGATTTGTTATGAATAAGGAAACAGTAGGCATAATATACACAATAAGTTTCATACTGAAACGAAGGATGATGTGATATAACAGTTATTTCATTTGACAAAGTTATCGGGAGTTTCATGCAATATAGCATTGTCTTATTAGCAATACAAGTCACTCAAATCGGTGAGACAAAGAAATAAAAATTTATACACATGTTCCATTTCATTAGGAAATGGTCATTTATTTCCTCCATATCTATAATGCATCCACCATAATTTGGCATGAATGCCATTTGACTATTTGATGTAGATGTTTTCTAGAAATAGGTCGCATTCAGTTCAGAATGTTAGTAAGGGATAGTTTGACACTACACATTATGGCACCGGACTGAGTAAGCAATTGGTGCATTTTTAAAACAATTTTTTAAATGTTTTTATAAAAATATCAATAAGTTCAATTTCACATATTTCATTATATTTCAATATAGTGAATGGTGAAACAGGTGTATTTTATTCAAACATATATTAGCAGAAGTCCTCAGAAGGCATCGCCACGAGAGAGTTTGTTGATAGTATGATTTATATTTTTAGTCAGCTTGTAGCGATGATAGATTATCATGGGTTAAACTAAAGATTTAGGCAATAGGGTATTGTACAAGTATATTTAAGATATACATTGCTTTATTAAATAAGCACAAGCAAGGTCTCGCAGCATGATTGTCAAGTGAAGACTGACTAATGCATTTATGTTAGAAAGTTTTTAGATGGTTAGATTTGGTTAAACATTCATTTTCAACAATATAGTTGAAGAAAGTTGTTGGAACGTGTTTTTAAACAATTAAGGTCTATATTAGAATGTTTGGAAGTGCAATATGTCTAAGAATTTGAATGCTTTTTGGCGCCACAAGTGATTTTAGTATGAACGAGTGTTCTGAAGCCCATTATAATGGGTGAAAGCACTTAACAGTTTATGCAAACAGCATTTTATGTATTTATTTTAGTTTTTATTTCTGTTTTGTCGTACAATAAATACCTGAACCGTGAAGTGGCTGACGACCGTTGCTTTCGTCTAACTTTTTACTGGTTTTGGAAGTGAACAAGCACTTATTGGGATCTCAGTGGCCATAAGCATTTTTTGTCAATCTTTGGATCTATTCTACAGTAAGTACAGTTGTGTACACTTGCCATAAACGTAGATGTTAGAGAGTGTATTCACTGTTGCAGTCATCACATTTGGGTTAGCTTGCAGCAGCACTCAAGTTGGTCCGATTATCAAAGTCTTGGGTCCTGTGTCGGTCGCTGTCTCATCTTCCATGACTTCCAGTAGTCAGGGGTATAAAGCATGCAGCCGACGCCATTACATCAGTTTTTCTTGCCCCAGATGTCAGGTGCCCCCCAATGGGAAGAATTTAAATATATATACAAGGTTATGCCCACAACAAAAAAGCAAATGCACCAGAAAGCTTTTAAGCATAGTAAAAAGGAACACAGGTATAGCCAAAAGCAGTCAGGGGGCTGGAGGGAGGGTAAACAGGACTGCAACAGTGAATACACTAACATCAACATTTATGGTAAGTGTACACAACTGTACTACGTTCGTGTTTCACTGTTGCAGTTATCACATTTGGGTAGAATCCCAAAGCAAAGGATAGGAGGAGGACTAGCTATAAAGCCCTGCAAGACTGCAGTGGCAAAACCAGCTCTGGATTTAGAGAAAATTGGCAAATGGTAATGTTTGGTGAACGTACACAACTCCGGGTAGCAGCTTCTAGGATGTCCCTGGTAGAGACACCTCCGAGGCTGTAGAGGTCGATGCAGCCCTGGTTGAAATGTGGTCTTATCCCCTGTGGAATAGGTTTTCCACAGTGCTTATAGCAGAAATGAATGCAACCGCCTATCCATTTAGAAATGGTTTGCTTTGAAATGGCTTTCCCCTTTGCACCTGCAGCGAATGCAACCAGCAGCTGTTCAGATTTCCTGAGAGGTTAAGTCCTGCCCAACTAAAATCTAAGTTGTCTGTACACATTAGAGTGCAGTATCCATCCCCCTTTGTTCTGTGGATTCGAAAATAAGGCTGGCAAATGGACTGATTAAGAGCCACACTGGACACTACCTTGGTCATGGAGGGATTGGTACCAAGGGACACCCTGTCCGCATGAAAGATGAAAGGCTCCACTGCCATAAGGGCCTGCAATTCAGACACCCTTCTTGAAGTGATGGCTAAAAGGAAGGCAGTTTTCCAAGAAAGGAATTTCAACTCTGCATTTGCAGCTGGCTCAAAAGGTGGTAGAGTAAGTTTTTCCAATACAAATTCAAGGTCCCAGGCTGGAGTAGGGGCTCTCCTGGGTGGTCTTACATTTTTGGCCCCTCTGAGGAACTGCTTGAGCACTGGATGAGAAAACAGGGGTGGTTGTGTTGTGATGAGCTGAAATGGCTGAGGCATGAATTTTGGAGGAAAAGGAAAGTCCCTTGTGAAGCATCTGACGTAAAATGGGAGCTGCTGTGCTCCTCCCCTGAGTTTGGTTCCAGGAACAGAATCTTTTCCGTTTTTCAGCATAAGATTTTCTAGTACTAGGCCTCCTTGCCTCCAGAATGACATCCAACACTTGTTTATGGAGAGATAGTAAGAGAGGATCAGGTGATTAGCCAGGCTGCCCGGTTCAGGGTTTGAGGCTGAGGGTGCAGAACCTAGCCCTTCTGCTGGACAGCAGGGCAGGAGTCTGAGGCAGGTGCCATGGTGCCAGCAGTGACACTGAGCAAGAGGGGGTACCAGTGTTGGCTTGGCCAGTCTGGTGCAATCAGTATCGTCCTTGGTTTGTCCAGTTTGATCTTTAATAGTATGTTCGAGAGGAGAGGCAGAGAAGGTAAAGCAAACGGATAGATTTTTCCAGGTGAAGGACAGGGCATCCACTTTCCAAGCTCATTTGTGGGGAGGCAAACAAGTCCATCTCTGGACTCCCCCCATTTGTTTATCAACTTGTTGAATGTCTTTGGTTCCAGTTTCCACTTGTGTGGGTCCATGAGATTTCTGCTTAGTCTGCCAGTGTATTTAGCTTTCCTGGCAGGAATTGCGCCTGTAGGTGCAATTGGTAGCTCAGGCCTGTGTTCCACAGAGCCATGGCTAATCTGCAGAGAGGGTATGAGTGGGTTCACCCCTGCTTATGTACCACATAACAGTGGTGTCAGTCTTTACCATTAATTGTCCTGGAAGAATGCGGTCCTTGAAGGCTGTCAGAGCATTCTGTTCAGCTAACATTTTTTTGATTGATATGCAGGTGCATTTGACCCGGGTTCCAATTGCCCTGAATGCACCTCCCTGCCAAGTGATCCCCCCATGCATAGTCTGAGGAGTCTGTTAGGGTTTGGGCGGCAGGGGGGTAGAGTGAATGGCAGTGCCTTGTTTTGGTGGCAGGCCTCTGCCCACCAAAAGAAATAACTGTAGGCAAGGTATGACAGGAATCATTGCTTCTAGATCCTGAGAATGTTGACACCATAGGCTTTTTAGATGCTGTAGTTTCCTCATATGCAGTCTTGCATATGGAATTAGGAGAATGCAGGAGGCCATGAACCCAAAGGCTTGCAGTATTTGTCTTGCAGATAGCAGGGTCTTTGTGGCCATTAGTTTGAAGTAAGCTGTCAAGTGAACTTGTTTCTCTGGCGCGAGGAAAGCCATCTGGGAAGTTGTGTTCAAGCTTGCTCCCAGGAATACAATTTGTTGGCAGGGTATCAGATGCGATTGCTTTTCGTTTATGGTGTACCCTAGAGAAGTTAGCACTTTGTACAAAAGCCAGATGATTCAATAGTATTGTCCAGACTTTCTGCCTGAATTGGACAATCGTCCAAGTATGGGTATATTTGAATATTTCTTTGCCTGCAAAATGCAATAACTGGAGCTACGCACTACCCCGAGTGCAGTAGATAAGCCAAAGGGCAGTACAGAGAACTGATGGTGCATGAAGCCTACTTTGAAGCATAGGTAGCTTATGCAAAATTCCCTTATTGGGATATGCAGGTAGGCTTCCTTTAAATCCAGTGTTGCCAACCAGGCATCCTTGCCTAGTATAGGAAGCAACTGGTGAAGAGTTAGCATCCTGAATTTTGGGATCACCAAAAAAGTGTTTAGGATAAAGAGAGCCAGGATAGGATGCCAGTTGTCCTTACTGGGCATCAGAAAATGTCTAATAGAAAGCTGGTCCCCTTTCTAAGAATAACGGCTATTCAAACTGTCCCAGAAGAGGAGAGAGAACTTGATTTTGAGCCTCTGCCCACTGATTTAGGGGTAAATCTGGCCAACCGTTTCGGGTTGGTAAAGTGTGGAAGTGGAATCGGTATCCTTGGGAAACTATATTTAAAACCCATTTGTCCGGGGTAATGAGTTCCCAGTTTTTTGCCTGCAGAGCAATCTTTCCCCATAAAGGAGCAGTCAGTTGAGAAGGGCTTGGAAGTTTTAAAGTCAATGAGACAGTTTACCATAAGGGGGAGTCTTACTACTCCCTGCTTTGCAAGTGGGAGCCCCCCACTGCTTAGTCCTGTGCGTACCTTGGGACTGAAGCCTGAGTGTTCTGCTGGTTCTGGGTTTGGACTGAGAAGGCCTGAAGAGGCAGGAACGGACCAATTCTTAGAGGGCCAATGCAAACTAAACCTTGGAGGCTGTACTTGCAGGAAATCTTTAACAGTTATTAGATTTAGCTTTTTCCTCCATCTTTTTAAGTATTACTTCTGCTTTGCTGCAAAACAGGTGGTCCTGGTTTAAGGGAGCATCCAGCAATTTAGCTTTAACATATGGCAAAGATTGCTCCTTAAGCCAAGCAGGACTTGAGTACAGACCCAGTAACAGCAGCCCTGCAAGATGCCTCTAGTGAATCAAAAAGTACAGTTTTGTACCTACCATAAATGTAGATGTTCGAGGATTCCCTTGCTGCAGTCCTGACTATTGGGTATAGTCCGCGTCCCAGTCGGCCCGAATACCAGAGTATAAGGCTGACGTCGGTCATGGCGCCTTAGACTGACGTCAGTACGTCAGGGTACTAATGCGCATGACCGACGCCATTTCCTCAGTCTTTTCTTGCCCCAGATGTCAGAAGACCCAAAAAGACAAGTCCCAAAAAACCTGCACCAAAAAACATGTACAATATATACAGCAATATATACAAAAAATATAAGCATGTAAACTCACCTACACAACCACCCTGAAACACAGAGGGGAAGGAGGGAGGGTAAATTGGACTGCAGCAAGGGAATCCTCGAACATCTACATTTATGGTAGGTACAAAACTGTACTATGTTCTTCGCCTCCTTGCTGCAGTCCTGACTATTGGGTAGAATCCCAAAGCAGAGGTAAGGGAGGCTGGCAAATTATAAAGTAGCAGGAGCTGACAACATGCCTTGTAAAACAGCTGTGGCAAAACCAGCCCTAGTCTTAGAGTATATAGGCAGGTGATAATGCCTAGAGAAAGTATGCACTGAACTCCAGGTAGCTGCTTCCAGAATATCCTTAGTTGCCACCCCCCTTAGAAATGCTGTTGAAGTGGCAGTAGCCCTAGTGGAATGAGGCCTAATCCCAGCTGGAACCTCTTTGCCATGATGGGAATAACAAAATGCAATGCAAAAGCCAATCCACCTAGAAATAGTTTGTTTTGACACAGGTTTGCCCTGTGAACTCAAAGCAAAGAAACAAGTAACTGCTGAGACTGCCTAAAATTTTAGTCCTGCTCAAATAATAACGCAATTGCCTGTGTACATCTAAAGTGTGCAAAATCTTTTCCCTTTATTTTGAGGATCTGCAAAAACATAGGCAAATGAATAGTTTGGTTTAAAGCCACACTAGAAACCACCTTAGGCATAAAGGAAGGATTAGTACGTAATGAAACCCTGTCCTTATGGAAAACCAAAAGGGCTCTACTGCCATAAGGGCCTGCAACTCAGACACCCTTCTTGCAGAAGTAATAGCCAACAGAAAAGCAGTCTTCCATGACAAATATTTCAATTCAGCAGTAGCTGCAGGCTCAAAAGGTTGTAGAGTAAGTTTTTCCAACACAAAATTGAGATCCCAAGCAGGAGTAGGAGCTCTACGTGGGGGTCTTATATTCTTTGCCCCTCTAAGAAACTGCTTGAACAAAGGATGCGAAAACAAAGGTGGGTCACAATCATAGTGAGCTGAAATTGCTGCAGCATGAATCTTTATGGAAGAGAAGGACAAACCTTTGTCCAATAATTCAGTAAGATATTGAAGAGCCACACTCAAATTAGGCTCCGAAATCTCCAAATTCTTTGCTGTACTCCAAAATAAAAATCTCTTCCATTTGTCTGCGTACACTCTCCTAGTACTAGGCCTTCTAGCTTCCATAATCACATTTAAAACTTGTTGAGGAAGCTGAGACCTGCTGTGCTTCAACACAGAATATGCCAAGCTGTGAGATGAAGAGACTGAAGCTTGACATTGAGCAGATGACCGTCCTTCTGAGATAACAGATGAGGAATCAGAGGTAAAGGCCATGGAGGCTTCTTTACAAGACTCCTTAGAAGTGGGTATCAGTGTTGCCGAGGCCAATCTGGAGCTATCAAAATCATCCTTGGCCTGTCTTGTCTGACCTTTAATAATACCTTTGGAAGAAGAGGCAGAGGTGGAAAGGCATAGACATGAAGGTTCTTCCAACTGAAAGACAGAGCATCCACTTTCCAAGCTGTGTGATGAAACCCCTTTGTGCAATACTTTGGCAGCTGGTGGTTTAGTGGAGAAGCGAACAGATCTATGTCTGGAGTTCCCCATGACACTGTCAATTTCTGAAATACATGAAGATCCAGTTTCCACTCGTGGGGATCCATGATTTGTCTGCTTAATACATCTGCTAGGGAGTTCTGTGCTCCTGGCAGAAACCTTGCCTGAAGAGTCAGTTGCAGGCTTAACGCAGTCTCCCATAAAATCATTGCTTGCCTGCATAGAGGATAAGAATGTGTTCCCCCTTGCTTGTTGATGTACCACATGACAATTGTGTTGTCTGTTAGAATCAACACCTGCCCTGGAAGAAGTAACTCCTTGAACGCCATCAAAGCAAACTGGACTGCTAACATCTCCTTCATGTTGATATGTAGATGCTGTAGTCTGGCAGGCCACTTGTCTTGTATCCACTTTCCATTTAGATGAGCTCCCCAAGCAGTGTCCGAGGCATCTGTCGTTAAAATCTGACTCGCCTCTGGCCGGGTCACAGAGAGTCCCTTGTTTAGGTGACATTCCTGAGCCCACCACAAGAATTCCTTTTGAAGGCAAGGTATTATGTGAATGACAGTGTCGAAATCTTGGCAGTGCTGTGTCCATACATTTTTGAGATACCATTGCAGCTTCCTCATATGCAGTTTGGCATTGGGAAGCACCAGAATACAAGATGCCATGAACCCTAATGCTTGAAGGACTGTCCTTGCAGTCAGCACGGACTGATGAGATAGTTGATGGAAGTAAAGTGACAGACTCTTTTGTTTGTCCGGGGTTAAAAGGCCATCTGGGCTGCTGTATTCAGTCTCACACCCAGAAAGCACATGTCTTGAGAGGGTACTAGACTGGACTTTATTTCGTTCACAGAATACCCTAGGCATCTTAGCACTGCTATGACATATTCCAGATGCTGTAGAAGGTCTTCCTTTTCTTGAGCCAGAATCAGGCAGTCGTCCAAGTAAGGATAGATTTGAATGCCTTGAAGTCTGAAGTAAGCTATCACTGGAGCCAGAACCTTTGTGAATACTCTGGGCGCAGTAGATAAGCCAAAGGGCAATGCAGAGAACTGATAATGAAAATCTCCAGTTCGAAATCGCAGATACTTTCTGCAACTTAGTCTTATAGGCACATGAAGGTAGGCTTCCTTGAGATCCAAAGTTACCATCCAGTGATCCTTGCCCAGCAGAGGTAACAGTTGCTGTAACGTCAACATCTTGAACTTGGGAATGTCCAGATAAGTGTTGAGGATAGATAAATCCAAAATTGGTCTCCACGTGTTCCCCTTCTTTGGTACTAGGAACAGGCGAGAATAAAATCCAAGCCCCTTTCTGATACAGGGACTGGCTGAATGGCCCCTATCTGGAGTAACTGAGAAACTTGCTTGTGAGCCTCTTTTCTTTGTGGAGGAGGAACATCTGGCATGCCTTTGAAAGGGGGCATTGTGTGGAAATAAAATCTGTAACCGTGATGAATGATATCCAGCACCCATCTGTCTTGAGTGATTAAATCCCAATTTTCTTTGAAAAGAGACAATCTTCCTCCCAAAGGAGCTGCCAGACGAGAGTCCACTGGCAGCTGAAAAGGCAGGTCATTGGTTCTGCTTACGAAAGGACTGACCCCTGCCCTCACCAGAAGTCTGAGCAGGTGAACTGTCTGATCTAGGCCTAAACGAACCTTGAGCCCTGCCCCTACCACGTCTAGACCTACCCCTAGACTGGGAACCATAAGCAGGATATGTCCACCCCTTAGCAGGCCAATTTCTACTAAACTTCGGAGGCTGCACCTGCAAAAAATCTTGAACAGTCTGCATAGATTTAGCTTTGTCCTCCATTTTCTTTAAAACTGCTTCCACAGGCGGTCCAAACAACACATCAGACTGTAAAGGAGCATCCAAAATCCTGGTCTTAACATGCTCAGCTAAATTCTGATCCTTCAACCAGGCATGTCTGCGAAGAACAGAACTAGTAGCAGCCACCCTCGAGGAGGCCTGAACAGCATCAAAACCACACTGCAAAGAATGCTTACCCACTTGTTCAGACACATGAACCAAATCCAGCAATTCTTTACACTCAATACCTTCCGCCAAAGCATCCACCTTAGATTTCAATTGTGAAAGGAGATAATTCTGATATTTCAGCATATGAAACTGACAATTCAACGCCTCATGGCTAGAGTGGAAGAAGTATATACTTTCTTACCCCACCTATCCAAAGCCCTTGCCTCTTTATCAGAGGGTACAGGATTTTTAACCACAGAAGCTTTAACACCTTTAGGCCCCTGAGAAACAGTTTCTGGGTCCGCCCTGGGACTCTTAAACAAATACTTATGAGCTTGGGCACCCTATAATACCTATCAGGCTTAACAGGAGCAGGAGGCAAGGAGTCAGGGTTCAGGGAAGCCTCTGCAAAACATCCTCCACCACATTCAACACAGGAGGAATAGCTAAGGGCCTATGCTGGGGTAAAACAAGAATTCCCTAAGCCTTTTCCTGAATCAGAGTAATCCTGGCCTTCCCATTTAAAGTGCTCCCTCATGGAGTGAAGAGTCTCTGAAAATGAAAAATCCTCAGGAGGAGAAGCTGTAGGAGTGGAATCATCCACATCAGAATCAGAATAAGCAGGAAACTCTTGCAAGTCTTCCACAGAAGACTCTGAAGCCTGTGAACACTGTTCAAAACTATCAAACTCCTGTTCCACCCTAGGCCTCTTATCAGGCGGGGGCATAGAACCTCTAATCAGAGTAATCAAATCTTCTGCCATTTTAAGCATATGTTTCTTAGGCACAGAGCCAAATGCTAGGAGAAGCCCCCACAGAAGCTGAACTTGGCCTACCTCTAAAAGAAGCTTTGGCAACAGAAGGAGAGGCCCTAACTACCTTGGGAAGAGAGGGAAGAACAGTTACCTGAGAAGCCCCCTCAGCCTGGCCTACCTCCTGAGAGGGCACATCCTGTAACAGTAAAGTATCTGCCTGAGACTCCATAGAGACCCCTGGCAAAACCTCTGGCTCCCCTGAGCCTTCTAAAGGACCGACGTCCGGGACTGCCGGTTCCTCACCCCTAGGCTTCACTGTTTTGTCCTTGCGCTTCTTGGATGAAGCGGGCGTCGGAGCATCCGACGGCATATTATAATTGCAACGCTTCCCAAACACTAACCTAGCACAATCAAGCCTCCTCTTAATAGTGCGCTTGTTAAATTTAGCACAAGAGCGGCAACCAACAACGTCGTGCTCAGGCCCTAAACAAGGTATACACAATGTATGATAATCCCTATGCGGTATCTGCTTCCCACAAGAAATAGTTATTCACTTTTTCTGACATCCGGTTAAATACTGAGGCAAGAAAAAACCAAAATGTTCCCCAACGGGGTTACTTAGCCAACTCTGTTTCGGTCTGAAACTCCGGTTTCGGAAAATCTCAGAACGCCAACCTGCACTCGCAAAATTGCTTCTGCATCGGACCATGCGGCAAAAAAGACTGAGGAAATGACGTCGGTCATGCGCATTAGTACCCTGACGTACTGACGTCAGTCTAAGGCGCCATGACCGACGTCAGCCTTATACTCTGGTATTCGGGCCGACTGGGACGCGGACTATACCCAATAGTCAGGACTGCAGCAAGGGGAGACGAAGAACATCCACATTGCAAAGTAGGTTTTCCAACTTGTTCCGCAGAATGCATTTAATCCTGTAAATCCTTATGTTCAGCACAGCCAGGAATCATTTTCTGTTTAAGCAATCCAATAATATGCTGCTGATACGAAACTGGCAGTTTAAGGCCCTAATGGCCAAGGTTGCAGAAGTGTATACCTTCTTACCCCATCTGTCCAGCACCCTGGAATCTCCATCAGAGGCAGGATTTGTGGCAGTAGTAGCCCGGATTTTTGGCAGTAGTAGCCCTTGGGTCCCTGTGAAATGGTCTCGGGAGCCGCAGTAGGATTTTTAAAAAGGAACTTGAGAGTCAGGAACCCTGCAATATCTATCTGGTTTTCTGGGAGCAGGAGGTAAGTTGAGGGCCAAGCTAGACTCCAAAAAAGCAACAATGTCCAGTAAAGTGGGGGAAAGCTAAAGGCCTGTGTTGGGGCAGGAGTAAGAAATCCCTAAGCCTCTTTTTAGAATCAGAGTAATCCTGGCTTTACCAGCAAAAATGCTCCCTAAGAGTATGCAAGGTTTCACCAAAAGAGAAATCCTCTGGAAGGGAAGCAAAGGGAGTACAGTCCTCTAAATCAGAATCCTCATACGTAGACAAGGGTAAATCCTGGTCAGAGGAAACAAGTTTCAGAATCCTGATCAGAAGAATCATAAGCAAATTCAGTCCTAGGTCTCTTAGAGGGAGAAGGTTGGCTTCCCCGGATTAAACAAAGTCTTCAGCTATTCTTGATTTTTAGGCAGAGGCCTGACCATGCAGTCTGGGCATCGTTTTTCTAGGCATGGATAGAGTTTTAGGCCTTGAAGAAGATGGCGGTTTAATATGCAATTCAGTAGGCCTGAATACACCCTCGGAAGCAGATGCCTGCACAGTGGCTCTGGGCCCATTCCAAGGTAGAAACATCTGCAGGTTCCACAGTTGAAGCATTTCGCAGGATACCGGACTCAGAATGGGTCTCAGAGGCCTGCAAATCTGAAGTTGCGGTTATCAGGGGCTGCGAAAGCAGCTCAGAGTACCGGCGAACTGGCGACTAGTTTAAGAGAAGCGTCGCCTGCAGCTTTGGACCTAGGCGGCCTGTCTAACTTTGCGTTTTTTTGGAATGTCGGTAGTTGGGTGGCTTACCGAAGCCATATCTGGATAAAGTACAGTTTTGTACCTACCATAAATGTAGATGTTAGAGTGTTCACCCTGCTGCAGTCATCACACTTGGGTTATTCCTGCCGTCAGGCGGTCCCGCAGTCTGCCTGAATTCCAAAGTCTTGGTCCGGCGTCGGTTGCTGTCGCTTCTTCCCTGACGTCAGTGCGCCAGGGGTATTAAGAGGCATCTGACGCCATTTTCTTCAGTTTCTTGCCCCAGATGTCAGGTGCCCCCAATAGGTAGGCAAAATATATATATATATATATATATATATATATATATATATATATATATAGTAGGTACAAAACTGTACTATGTTCGTGTTACCCTGCTGCAGTCATCACACTTGGGTTGAATCCCAAAGCTAAAGGATGGGAGGTTGAGTTAAACAGGGTTAGAATAAGCTAGTAGGCCCTGCAAAACTGCAGTGGCAAAACCAGCTCTAGTCTTAGAACATAAAGTGATGGTGTTTGGTGAAGGTGTGCACTGAACTCCAAGTTGCAGCTTCCAGAATATCCTTGGTTGGCACTCCCCTGAGAAAGGCTGCTGATGTAGCTGTAGCCCTGGTGGAGTGGGACCTAATGTTATAGCAGGTACCTGTTTGCATACGTTTCTGCTACACGCAGCATGGGAATGTCCTATCCATTTAGAAATGGTATGTTTTGACAGTTTTTCCTTGTGATCCTGTAGCATAGGCTACAAAGAGCTGGTCAGTTTTTCTGAAGGCCTTAGTTTTATCCAAGTAGTAACGTATTTGCCTGTGAATGTCCAAAGAGTGCAGGAGTCCTTCTTTGTTCTGGGGATTTGGGAAAAAGGTGGGCAAATGAATGGTTTGGTTAAGGGCCACACTGGATACCACCTTTGGCATAATGGAAGGGTTAGTTCGTACAGAGAGACAGTCTTGATGAAAAATGAGGAAAGGCTCCACTGCCATTAGTGCCTGTAGCTCTGAGACTCTTCCAGCTGAAGTTATTGCTAGTAGCAGGGCAGTTTTCCATGAAAAAATTTTTAAATCCGCTAAAAAAGCTGGTTCAAAGGGCGTTAGTGTAAGCTTTTCCAGAACAAAGTTGAGATCCCAAGTAGGTGTTAGTGCTCTCCTTGGCGGTCTTATGTTCTTAGCCCCTCTGAGGTACTGTCTTAGGAGTGGATGTGAGAATAAAGGAGGATTCATGTTGTAATGAGCTGAAATTGCTGAGGCGTGGATCTTAATAGATGAAAAGGAAAGTCCTTTGTACAACATCTCAGTTAAATATTGTAGAATCTGAGGAATGTTTGGATCCAGTGGATTTTGGCCTTTAGCCTGGTTCCAGGTGCAAAATCTTTTCATTTGTCTGAATAGGTTTTCCTGGTGCTGGGCCTCCTGGCCTCCAGAATGACATCCATAACAACTTTGGATAGAGGTGTTGGCTGGTTTAGGTAATTTGCCATGCAGCCAGGTTTAAAGTCTTGAGCTGGCTGTGTAGAATCTGATTGTCTCGCTGGGTGAGCAGGTGAGGAATCTGTGGTAAAATCCATGGTGGGCCGTGGGCCATGTTCTTTAGAATTGGATACCAATGCTGGCGTGGCCAGTCTGGTGCAATGAGCATCATTTGTGGCCTCTAATCTGACTTTCAGCAGTACCTTTGCTAGAAGAGGCAGTGGAGGAAAGGCATACACTGTTAATGTTTTCCAACTGAATGAGAGGGCATCCCACTCTCCAAGTTTGTGGATGGAATGTCCTTGTGCAAAATTTTTGAAGTTGGTAGTTTTGGGGGCCTGCAAACAGATCCATGTCTGGGCGACCCCATTTTTGAGCTATCATTGCAAATACTTGTGGATCTAGTTTCCACTCGTGTGGATCCATGATGTTTCTGCTTAGGTAGTCTGCCAATGTTTTTTCTTTCCTGGCAGGAATTGTGCTTGTAATTGAACCTGGTAAGACAGTGCAGTGTTCCACAAGGTCATTGCTTGCCTGCATAGAAGATAGGAATGTGTTCCTGCATAGAAGATAGGAATGTGTTCCCCCTTGCTTGTTTATGTACCACATTACTGTGGTATTGTCAGTGTATTAGTTGTCCTGGGTGTAAGAGGTCCTTGAAAGATGTTAGGGCATTCTGTACTGCTAGCATTTTTTTGATTTGATTGATATGCAGATGTCTCTGATCTGTAGTCCATTTGCCCTGAATGCACTGTCCTGCCATGTGTGCTCCCCAGGCATAGCCCAATGCATCTGTTGTCAGTTTGCCTGGCTGTGGGTAAGGTGAAAGGCTGACCCTTGTTGAGGTGACATGCCTGTGCCCACCATAGAAACTCCTGTTGAAGGCAGGGAATGAGTGGTATTGTTTCCAAGCTGTGGCGACTCCATACGCTTTTCAGGTACCATTGTAATTTCCTCATATGCAGTTTTGCAAATGGTATTAGTAGTACGCAAGATGCCATGAATCCCAAGGCCTGCAGAATTTTTCTTGCAGGGAGTTGGGTCTTTGTTGCCATTATTTTGAAATATTGAGTCAGCTGTTTGCCTGGCGTGATATAAGCCATCTGGGCCGGTGTGTTCAAGCTGGCACCCAGGAATATTATGTTTTGTGAGGGCACTAATTTTGATTTCTTTTTGTTTACAGTGTACCCTAGGCAACTTAGGTGTTTTAAAGCATCTGGCATTTGTCAAAGAATGTCCTTACTTTCTGCTTGAATAAGGCTGTCGTCCAGGTATGGGCATATTTGAATTCCTCTGTCTGCAGTACGCAATTACTGCTGCCAGGCATTTTGCGAAGACCCTGGGTGCAGTAGATAAGCCAAAGGGCAGTGCAGAGAACTGATAATGCGTTGAACCTGCAACGAAGCGGAGATATCTTCTGCAATTTTGCCTGCTAGGGACATGCAGGTATGCCTCCTTGAGATCCAATGTTACTAGCCAAGCATTCTTGCCCAGCATGGGAAGAAGCTGCTGTGTTAGCATCTTGAATTTTGGTACTTGCAGATAGGCGTTCAGAATTGAAAGATCCAGAATGGGCCTCCATGCTTTGTCCTTTCTTGGGACTAGAAAGAGTCTTGAGTAAAATCCTTGTCCTTGCTCCTGTGTAGGTACCTGTTGAATGTCTCTCATGTCCATAAGAGCTGTAATTTGGTTTTGTGCCTCTGCCCATTGATTTGGTGGCAGGTTTGGCATTCCTTTTATCCTTGGTAAGGTATGAAAGTGGAATCTGTATCCTTGATAGAATGTTTAGGACCCATTTGTCTTTTGTGATTGTGCCAGCTGTCTGCAAAAAATGCTAATTTTCCTCCCAAGGGAGCTGCCAGGAAGATTTGCTTGGTAGTTTGAGGATTGAGTCATTGTGTTAGTCTTCTGCTAGCTTGGGGCCTGTCTTCTCCTCCTTTCTGGGTAGCAGTACCCCCATTGGCGAGGTTTGTAAGGGCCTTGTGACGGACCTCTGCCCCTTGGGCGTCTGTATTTGCCCCTCTGTGATCTGTCAGAATCTGGAAAGGACCAGTTTTATGTTGGCCTACGTCTGCTGAAATGAGGGGGTTGTACCTGCAAAAAATCCTTGACAGTCTGCATAGACTTTGCCTTATCCTCCATTTTCTTTAAAACCTCTTCTGCTTTGACACCAAATACATCCTGCTGTAAAGGTGCATCCAATAATTTTGCTTTAACATGATCAGGAAGGGTTTGTTCTTTTAAGCAAGCATGTCTACGTACGACAGAGCCAGTAACAGCTGCTCTACAGGAAGCTTCCAATGAATCAAATCCGCATTGTAAAGTATGTTTGCCCACCTGTTCAGCTGCATGCAACAGATCCTGCATTTCCTTGAATTCAGACTGTTCAGTATGTGTGCTCATTTTTTGTTTTGAGACTTTAGGAATTGCTGATATTTCAGCATGTGAAACTGACAATTTAATGCGCTCAGCCAGAGTTGCTGAGGTGTATATTTTCTTTCCCCATCTATCTAGGGCTCTGGAATCCCTTTCAGAGGGCACATGATTTTTAGCCATAGAAGCTTTACCTCCCTTAGGACCCTGGGAAATTGTTTCTGGGTCAGCCACAGGGCTTTTATAAAGGAATTTGTGAGAGTCAGGTACTCAGTAGTATCTGTCTGGTTTGGCTGGAGCAGGAGGTAGAGAGTCTGGATTTAGACTAGACTCCAAGTAAACCTCAATATCTAAAACTGGAGGGATAGCAAGAGGTCTGTGCTGGGGGAGTAAAAGGAACTCGGAGCCTTTTCTTAGAATCAGACCTTCCCAGTGGAAATGTTCCCTCATGGTATGTAAAGTTTCCCCAAAGGAGTAGTCTTCAGGGGGAGATGCTGAGAGAAGAGAGTCTTCAGCATCAGTCTTCATAAGGTGGAAAAGTGTAATCCTGCTCCTGGTTAGAGGAAGCATAATCCTCCTCTTATCTTGGTCTTATCAGGAGGGGGATGGGAACCCCTGATTAGGGTAATCAAATCTTCAGCCATCTTAAGCATCTGTTTCTTAGGCATGGGGCCTTGAACTGTAGACTGATGTACAGTCTTCTTTGGTTTTAAAGGAGTTTTAAGCTTAGAATAAGATTTAATGGTGAGTGTAGTCGGTCTGAATACACCTTCTGCAACCGGTGTTTCCACTGCACCGGGGTCTACTTCTGCTCCGGTGTCGGAAGGGCCCAATGAAGATGGCTGCGTCGGCCTAGTAGACTCCGCTTGAGAATCCGCAGCTGTCTGGGGTTCCAGTTCTGCAGTCATCAGGGGCTGCGTAGGCGCCTCACTGAAAAAGAGAACCTGCGACAGGCCCAACAGAGGCCTCAGAGTCTGGCTTGTTCCTAGGCTGCCTGTCCTTATCCTTGCGTTTTTTATGCATTCCGGTAGTCGGCTGCTCCAACGGCATGATATAATTAAATTTCCTACCAAAGTAATGTCGTGCGAAGCCAAAACTGCGTTTGATAGTTCGTTTATTAAACCTAGCACAAAACAGACAACCTGTGACATCATGGTCTGGGCCTAGGCAAGGAATACAGTAGGAATGGAAGTCCTTAAGAGGTATTTGCTTCCCACAAGAAATGCAATTGTTAACTTTCTGATATCGGACTGAGGCAAGAAAAGGTTCCCCAACGGGGTACTTAGCTTTATCGAAGACTTAGGACTGAAATTCGAATCAAAAATCTCAGGTGTCGGCAGACCGGCACTTGCGAACTGCTTCTGCTTCGGGCATCACGCGGTAGAAAGACTGAAGAAAATGGCATCTGATGCCTCATATACCACTGGCGCACTGACGTCAGGGAAGAAGCGACAGCAACAGACGCCGGACCAAGACTTTGGAATTCACGCCGACTGCAGGACTGCCTGACAGCAGGATAACCCAAGTGTGATGACTGCAGCAGGGTAACACAATCTGAAGAGTACCAAACTATTTACAAGCGTAAATATACTGACAAATAGTTTGTTTAAATAAGGCACAAAACTGACAGAGGTACGTAGTGGTCAGGGCCTAGGCAAGGAATACAGTACGAATGAAAATCTGAGGTAGTTGCTTTCCACAAGAAATACAATTATTGATTTTTACTGACATCGGTTTAGAGCAAGAAAGTTTCTCCAACTGGGTACCTTAGCTTTAGTTGAAGACTTCTGTGCTGAAATTCGAAAACTAAAATTTCAGGAGTCTGCCGACTGGCACTTGCTAACTGCTTCTGCTTTGAGCACCACACAGCAAGAAAGACTGATGTAATGGTGTCGGCTGCATGCTTTATAACCCTACCTGACATTACGGAAGATGGGACAGCAACTGACAGGACCCAAGACTGGATCAGGCCGACTTGAGGGCTACTGCAAGCAGAAAACCCAAATATGACTGCAACACTGAAACACGAAGAACACGAAGAACATCCAGTTTTCATCAGAGGCCCCGAGAGAAAAGCTCCACATACAGTATAATCCAATACAATAAAAACATTAGAAATACTATACAAAAATTAAGTTGAAAGAACTACAAGATTTTGTAATATATTACTACACATCTATACAGTTAAAACATTACAGATAGTCAATCATACATGATGAAGATAGTGCAATGTGTGAATGACTAGTACATGCAACACAGAACGTTAGGAAAATAGCATCCAGAAAGTTAGTGATGCAGACAGAGTGTTATGAAGAATAGAAGCAATAAAGCCGGAGCTGTAGCTTAAGGATATGGTATACAAGCAGAGAAGGAGTTAGAAGAGCTTTAGGATCTTGCAGTCTGAGGGGGACTGAAATATGACAGAAGAGGAAGACCTGAGCACTAGGAAGGCTTTATACAAGAACAGAGCCATGTATTTGAGAGGATTTTTTTTTAAAGAGGCTTTGAAATGGGTTAGGCCAGGCATAGACCTGGTAGTGAATTCCAATGTTAGAGACAGAGTATGAACAGAGAGTGACCAGGTTTTTCTGGTGGGTTTTCAGATAGCCAAGAGATTTTTGTCTTCTGATCGCAGGGATCGATTTGGTGTGTAAGGTGTGACTAGATTGGCTAGTGCAGGGCAGGCAGTAGGCTTGAAAATAAGGTTGTGCTAGGTGGACAGCTGGATAAAGGGCAAGTTGGTTGGGTAGCTCAAGCCAGTTTAATTCTAGGGAGTGGTTTACAGTGGTGTGTGAGATATTAAGAGTTTGAGGCAAACTTTGCAACTTTGTTGTAGCACTGTTCCAACTTGCTTAGGGTAGAATTTTGTAACTTAGTTAAGATAGGGGCACCATAAAAGAGGGGGGGAAGCAATGTTTTTGCCAGGGTAGTTTTGGTTGCTGCAGTGAAGAAAAAAGTTATGTACTTACCATAACATTCCATGTAAGCTGTTGAATGAAGGCGAGATGAACTCCTCACATGGAACGTTATGGTGAGTACATAACTTCTTTATGTGAAGTGGTCCTATTTCACCTTCATTCTTACTGCTGGGTTAGCGTCCCAAGCACCATCCTTCTCGGGTGGCTCATGGGAGTGTATTCTTCAGGACAGTGGAAACAAAGGAAGCCCTGTCCCTGAAAGCTTTATCCACTTTGTAATGACTGATAAAGGTAGGACGGCTTGACCAAGTCACTATTGCACAAATTGCATCTATTGGTAATTTGGCAGAAAAAGCTGAGGAAGTGGATACAGCTCTAGCTGAGTGGGCCCTTTATCTAGTCTTCTAATGGGGAACTGACGACCAAGTAAAAGGAAATACAGTCTATTTTGATAAAGTGGTTTTAACAGGAGCACCCTTCTTGGAGTCTGAGAAGGAAACTGAGTTGGATCAGTTTTCCTGAAATACTTGGTCCTGTCCAAATAGAAGCATAGCTGTCTGAACATCAAGCTTGTGCAGCATACACTCTGCCTTATTTCCATACTTTGGGAAGAATACAGGCAATTCTATAGACAGATTTGTTTGAGCATACCTTTGGTAATAATGAGGCATTTGTCCGGAGTGACACTATTATGAATCATCATGTAAGGGGGTTTTATGGACAAGGCCTATAACTCAAACCCTCAGAGCAGAAGTAACAGCTACTAGAAAGATGGTTTGCCAAGTAATTCACTTTAGGTCACATGAAGAGGCTGGTTCAAAAGGTGGTAGAATTATTCGTGATTAAACAAAATTTAGACTCCATGGAGAAAAAGGCAATTTGATGGGTGGTCTTAAATGTAGAGTGTTTTTGAGATAAGCCTTAGAGAGTCTATGAGGCATATTAGACACTTCCTCACCAAGATGGAAGTTGGAGATTGCAGCTAGTTGAACTCTAATAGCTGCAGGAGCTGTTCCCTCACTGAATAGTTTTGTCAAAATAGAATCTACTGGAGCTAAATAAGGATCAATGCGATATTTTAATGCCCTTAAATAAAATATTTTCCATTTGCTGAGATGACGCCTTCTAGAGGATTTGTGATAGGATGTCAATACATGCTGCTCTGCAGCTGAAAGATTCTGAAGCCTGACTGTGAAACTGGAGCAGCCAAGCTGTCAATTTGAGGAACTGAAGAGATGGGTGAAAGAGCCCCCGATGAGTGAATCAGGTAGTCTGGAACTGGGTCCAGGATCCAAGGTTCTTCCAACAGAGGAGGCCGAAGAAAGGGGAACCAAATCTGATGAGGCCAATAGGGGGCCATCAGAATTACGGTCCTTCTCAGAGCACTGGCTTTCTGTAAAACTTTGGGTATCAGAGGTAATGGTGGAAAAGCACAAAGGAGACCTGGGGTCAATCGTGTACAAGTGCATTCCTTAGGGCTTCCCCAGTGTGGGGATTAGAGCAAAGTAGCTGCAGCATTTCGTGTTTATGGGTGTGGCAAAGATCGCAGCACGGCTGACCACATATGCAGAAGGTCTTCCACCACTTTTCTTTAGGGACCACTCGAGGCAATAAAATTGCCCTGCTAAGCTCGTTTGATATCACCTTTGGACTTCCCCGGGATGTGCGTTGCCATCAGAAAGCGTTGGGCGGAGTTCGCCCATTGCCATACTCAAGCTTCGACATAGGGGGTAAGATTTGGTTGCTCCTCGTTTATGTACCAGACTACTGACAGGTCTGTCAGGATTGCAATGGTCCCCAGAGGAAGAGAGTCTTGAAAGGACTGCAACGTTAGAAGTACCACTCATCTCTAGGACAGATATGCAGGTGAGCCTAGTGTTCTTTTCATGTGCCTTGGGCTGTTCTTCCCTGATAATCCCCCTTCCCTGATAATCCCCCTCACCACACTATCAGCGAGTGTCTGTGGTCACTATGGTAATTGGGTTGGGTAGAAAAATAGGGGTGTCCTATTGTTACACAATGCAATGTCAACCACCACTGAAGGTTCTTGCATGAATTCGTGATTATAACCTAATGCGACACGGAGTTCCTGAAAGGTACACTGTGTGAACAGCAGCCATTGTAGTACCCGCATATGCATCCAACCCAGTGGAATTGGGATAACTGCAGTCACAATTGTACCCAGAAATTTGAAAACCATGGAAGCTGGGGCTTTTTCTTTTGAGAGAATGGCTAGAACCTGTTGCTGAAAAGCACAAATCCTTTCTGATGGAAGTTTTAAGGTCATTGTGGTGGTGTCCAGAGCTGTTCGTATAAAAATGGTATGTTGCAATGCTAATAAAGCAGATTTTTCTAAATTTATGGTAATCCCCAACTGACAGCATAGATTCATAGTAGTGTCCCTTGCTTGAATGAGCGGATGCCTGGTGGTGGCGGTTACGAGCCAATTGTCTAAGTATGGAAACAAATGGAATCGCAAATCTCAGGTGAACCGTGACTGCTGCCATGCATTTGGTGAACACTCTGGGGGCTGTTGTGAGACCAAAGGGCAGTGCTCGAAATGGATAGTGAATGGCTCCCAGTAAGCACAGGTGATCTCTGGATGGTCTGTCCATTTTTATGTGGTAGTACGCATCATGGAGAGCTATCGAATACATCCAATTGTCTTTTCCTAGAAAAGGAAGTATCTACTGCAGTGTAACCATCAGTAAAGTACAAATGTGTACACTTACCATAATTGTATATGTTCAAGTGTATTCACTGTTGCAGTCATTACATTTGGGGTAATCTGCTGGCAGGTTGCCCTCAGTCGGCCTGATTAACAAAGTCTTGGGTCCTGCGTCAGTTGCTGCCCCTTCCATGAAGTCAGGTCGTCAGGGGTATAAAACATGCAGCAGACGCCATTACATCAGTTTTTCTTGCCCCAGATGGCAGGTACCCCCCAAATGGGGAGCAAATAAAATTAACAAACATACCTCCAACCAAATGCAAATACACCAAAAGGGCTTTTAAGCATAGTGAAAAAAAGTAGAGGTATAGCCAAAGAAAAATAGGGGGCTGGAGGGAGGGTACAGTTGTGTACACTTACTATAAATGCAGACGTTACTGAGGTGCTGGGGTAGCGTTGTCGCCTCAGACGTTGCACATTCGATTGTCAGAGCGTCTTCTGTGTGTCTACATGCGTGAATGGGCGTTCCTTCGCTGAAGGTTGTGCATTAGGCTGGCAAGCCATCACGTAAAACTCTGCCAATCATTGGCGGACCGGATTCCCGCTGTGAACCTGCCACTATGTTCTTAGTGTTTCACTGTTGCAGTCATTACATTTGGGTAGAGTCCCAAAGCTATGGTTGGGAGGCTGGAAGGCTGGAACTAGACAGCAGTATGAGCGGCTATGAGGCCCTGCAGGACTGCAGTGGCAAAGCCTGCCCTGGATTTAGAGTAGAGTGGCAGATAATGCTTTGTGAAGGTGTGCACTGAACTCCCAAGTAGCCGCCTCTAAAATGTCTCTGGTTGGTACTCCCCTGAGAAAAGCTGCTGTGGTAGCTGCAGCTCTGGTGGAATGAGGCCTAATGCCCTTAGGCACTGGTTTGCCATGGTGTAAGTAGCAGAAATTAATGCAGTGGCCTAAACACTTAGAAATAGTCTGCTTTGAGATGGGCTTTCCTTGCGATCCTGCAGCATATGCCACTAGCAATTGCTCTGTCTTCCTGAAAGCTTTGGTTCTGTCCAAGTAGAATCTAAGCTGCCTGTGTATGTCCAAAGAATGCAGAATTCTCTCCCCTTTGTTCTGTGGATTTGGGTAAAAGGTTGGCAGATGGATGGCTTGGTCAAGAGCCACACTGGACACTACTTTAGGCATAAATGTTGGGTTTGTCCTCAGGGAGACCCTGTCTGGATGAAAAATTATGAAAGGTTCCACAGCCATGAGCGCCTGTAGCTCAAATTAGTCTTGCAGAAGTAATTGCTAAGAGCAGAGCTGTTTTCCAAGATAAAAACTACATAGCAGTAGCAGCTGGTTCAAAAGGAGGCAGTGTGAGCTTTTCCAAGACATAGTTGAGGTCCCATGCAGGTAGTCTCCTTGGGGGCCTTAAATTTTTGGCTCCTCTGAGGTACGGCCTTAAAGGGCGAGAAAAAAAAGTGGTGGTTCTGTATTGTAATGAGCTGAAATGGCAGAGGCATGAATTTTAATTGAGGAAAAAGATGGGCCTTTGTCCAGCATCTCAGTTAAGTATTGCAAAACCTGAGGAATATTTGGTACCGCTGTATCGGTTCCTTGTGCCTGGCTCCAGGCACAGAATCTTTTCCATTTTCCAGCATAAGATTTTCTAGTACTAGGCCTTCTGGCTTCCAGAATGACATCCATCACAGCTTTGCCGAGTGGTGTTTTTTGTAGGACTACATTATACGCCATGCTGCCAAGTTTAATGTCCTGAGTTGGCTGTGCATGATCTGATGGTTTTGCTAGGACAGTAGTCGAGGTATTTGAGGTAAGGTCCAAGCTGGGTATAGAGATAAGTTCCTTAGTATTGGATACCAGTACTGGCGTGGACAGTCTGGGGCAATCAGTATCATCTTTGGCTTCTGTCTGACCTTTAGGAGCACCTTGGGGAGGACAGGCAGTGGAGGAAAGGCATATACGGATAGGTTTTTCCAGCTGAAGGATAGGGTGCCCACTTTCCATGCTTGCCTGTGATAAGTCTTTGTGCAGAATCTTTTTAATTGGTAATGGAAAGGGGAAGCAAATAGATCTATGCCCGGGCATCCCCATTTCCTTATGTTGAAGACTTGTGGATCCAGCTTCCACTCGTGGGGATCCATGAGGTTTCTTAGTTCGTCTGCCAAAGTATTTTCCTTTCCTGGCAGGAATTGTGCCTGCAGATGTACTTGGTAAGTCAAAGCTGTGTCCCACAAGGTCATGGCTAGCCTGCGAAGGGGGTAAGGAATGTGTGCCCCCCTGCTTGTTTATATACCACATGACCGTGGTGTTGTCTGTCTATCAGTAGTTGTCTTGGTTGAAGTAGGTCCTTGAAGGCTGTCAGCACATTTTGAAGAACAGCTAACATGTCTTTGATTTACATGTAGATGCATTTGGTTTGAGGACCATGTGCCCTGAATGCATCTTCCTACCATGTGGGCTCCCCAGGCATAGTCTGATGCATCCGTTGTTAGTGTCTGCCTGGCTGGAGGTAGTGTGAATGGCTGTCCCTTGTTCTGGTGACAAGCCTTTGCCCACCATCGAAACTCCTGCTGCAGGCAGGAAATGAGTAATGACTGTTTCTACGCTGTGACAATGTAGAGTCCAAACACTATGTACCATTGAAGTTTCCTCATATGCAGTCTTGCATATGTAATTAGTAGGATGCAGGAGGCCATGAAGCCCAAAGCCTGCAGAATTTTTCTTGCAGATACCTAGGTCTTTGGTGCCAACATTTTGAAATAGGTAGTCAGTTGCCTTTGTTTGCCTGGCGTGAGATAAGCCATCTGGGCAGTTGTATTCAAGCTTGCACCCAGGAATATCTCGTGAGGGTACTAGTTTTGATTTCTTTTTGTTGATTGTGTACCCTAGGCATGTTGGAAGTCTTTTTACAAACGCCAGATGTTGAAGTAGAATGTCCTTGTTCTCTGCTTGAATGAGACAGTCGTCCAAGTTAGGATATTTGTATTCCTCTGTCTGCAGAATGCAATTACTGGTGCCAAGCACTTTGTAAAGACCCTGGGCGCAGTAGAAAAGCCAAAGGGCAGTGCAGAGAATTGGTAATGCATTGAACCAGCCTTGAATCTTGGGTACCTTCTGCATGACTGTCTGATTGAAACATGCAGGTATGCCTCTTTTAGGTCTAAAGTTACAAGCCAAGCATTCTTGCCCAGCATGGGCAGAAGCTGCTGCAAAGTCAACATTTTGAATTTCTGAATATCCAGGAAAGTGTTCAGAATAGAAAGGTCCAGTATCTGCCTCCAAGCCTTGTCCTTTCTGGGTCCAAGAACAGTAGAGTAAAATCCTTGTCCCTGCTCTTGCTCTGGTACTTGAATGGCCCCCATGTCCATGAGGGGTGAGACTTGTTTTTGTGCCTCTGCCCATTGATTTTTTTGGCAGATTTGGCCAGCCGTTTGCCTTTAGCAGAGTATGGAAATGGAACTTGTCGCCTTGTGACAATGTTAAGAACCCACTTGTCATGGGTTATGATGTGCCAATTAAGTGCTAACTTTCCCCCTAAGGGTGCTGCCAGAAGATAAGTGCTTGGTGCTGGCAGGGGGAAGTCATTGGGACTGTTTTATGCATGTTTGTGATCTATCTTTTCCAGCTTTGGAGGTAGATGCCCCCCATTGCTTGGGCCTAAGAACCTTGCGCCTGGGATCTGCCCCAAGGGTGTCTGGATCTGCCCCTTTGAAGTCTGTATGACACAGGAAAGGACCAATTTTTTTGTAGGCCAGTGTCTACTAAACCTGTGTGGCTGTACTTATAAAAAAATCTTTGACAGTTTGCATAGATTTAGCTTTGTTCTCCATTTTCTTTAACTCTCTTCTGCCTTACCAAAGTATCATGCTGTAAAGGTGCATCTAGTAATTTTACTTTAAAATGATCAGATAGGTTTTGTTCCTTTAACCAAGCATGCCTCCTAATTACAGAACCCATAAATGCAGCCCTGCAGGAGGCCTCCAAAGAATCAGAACCACATTGCAAAGTATGTTTTCCAACTTTTTCTGCTGCATACAATAAATCCTGCATTTCCTTGTTTTCTGCACATTCAGAATTTAACATTTTCTGTTTAAGCAATCCCATGACATGTTGCCGATACTTAAACATATGAAATTGACAGTTTAAGGCCCTCATAGCCAAAGTTGCAGATGTGTAAACCTTCCCCCCCCCCCCCATCTATCCAGTGCCCTTGAATCTCGGTCAGAGGGGGTTGGGTTCTTTGCAGTGGAAGCCTCAACTCCCTTTGGACCCTGTGAAATAGAAACTCTGCTGCTGACCCAGAAACTAATAAGAAATTTGTGAGTCAGGACCCCTGTAATATCTGTCAGGCTTAACAGGAGCTGGGGGGTAAGGAGTCAGGGGTCAGACTAGACTCCGAAAAAACATCTACAATGTCCAACAGGAATGGCTAGAGGCCTTTGCAGAGATAGTAAAAGAAAATCCCTGAACATCTTTTTAGATTCTGAAAAATCTTGGCTCTCCCAGCGGAAATGCTCCCTCATGGTATGCAAGGTTTCCCCAAAGGAATAGTCCTCAGGAGGAGATGCTGAAGGTATAGATTTCTTCAGCATCAGAATCCTCATAGGAGGGAAGTGAATATTCCTGATCAGAAGAGGAATCAGAAGAAATAGAAACCTGATCTGAAGATTCATAGTCCGTGTCTTGCCTAGGCCTCTTATCAGGAGGGGGATGGGAACCCCTGATCAAGGTAATCAAGTCTTCGGCCATTTTGAGCATTTTTTGGGCAGAAAGGCCTGTCCACGTGGCTCGAGTTCGTTTCCTTGCTTTAGAAGGTGCTTTAGTCTTTGCCTTTGAAGCAAAAGTCGTTTTAATGTAAAGATGTTTATGTCTGAATACACCCTCAGAAGCCGGTACCTGCTCAGCGGCTCCGGACCCATCTGAGGGATTAGCATCAAAGGCTCCAGTACCTTGAGTATCCAGTAGCATGGCCGACTCGACGTGGGAGTCGGTAGCAGCCAGTGGCTCTAAAGTAGCGGGCATCAGCGGCTGCAAAAGCACCTCACTGAGAACCAGCGACTGGCTTAGGAGAAGCTTAGTCTGTTTTGGGCCTTAGTTTTTATTTATCCTTTTCATTGCGTTTTTTGTAAACTCCGGTAGTCGGATGGCTATCAGACGACATTTCAGGGCAATTAAACTGGCGTCCAAAAAAGTTTAAAGCAAAATCATACAGACGCTTAGTGCATTGGTTAAATCTAGCACAAGACAACCAGTAACACTGATCAGGGCCTAGGCAAAGAATACAGTAAGAATGAAAATCCTTGATGTATTTGCTTTCCACAAGAAACACAATTAACTTGACATAGGTCTAGAGCAAGAAAAAAAAATGTTTCCCCAACGGGGTACTTAGCTTTATTGAAGACTTCGGATCTGAAACTCAAACACGAAAATATCACGAGTCTGCCAACCGGCACTTGGACTGCTTCTGCTTTGGGCACCGCGTGGCAAGAAAGACTGAAGAAAATGGTGTCTGCTACTACTTTTATACCCTTGACGACCTGACGTCAGGGAATGGGCGACAGCAGCCGACGCAGGACCCAAGACTTTGGAATTCAGGCCGGCTGAGGGCAACCTGCCAGCAGGATTACTCAAATGTAATGACTGCAACAGTGAAACAAGAAGAACATCAAGGACTGCAACAGTGAATACACTCAAACATCTACATTTATGTTAAGTGTACACAACTGTACTATGTTCTTCATGTTTCACTGTTGCAGTCATTACATTTGGGTAGATTCCCAAAACTATGGTTGGGTGGAGAGAATTATACAGCATTAGGACCACCTACAAGGCCCTGCAGGACAGCAGTGCAAAGCCAGCTCTGGATTAAGAGAAGTGGTAAATGGTAATGTTTGGAAGTATGAACTGAGCCTCCAGGTAGCAGCTTCTAGAATGTCCCTAGTCGGAACACCTCTGAGAAAGGCTGTTGAAGTAGATGCAGCCCTGGTGGAATGGGATCTGATGATCTGGGGGATAGTTTTTCCATGGTGCATATAGCAGAAACAAATACAGTAGCTTATCCATTTGGAAATGGTTTGCTTTGAAATAGCCTATCCCTCTGCAGCAAATGCCACCAGCAGTTCAGATTTTCTTTGAGATTTAGTCCTGTTTAAGTAAAATCTAAGTAGTCTGTGTACATCCAATGAATGCAGAATCCGCTCCCACTTGTTCTGTGGATTGGGAAAGAAAGTTCACAAATGAATGGTCTGATTAAGAGCCACACTGGATACCACCTTATGCATGAAGGATGAACTGGTCCAGAGAGATAACCTGTCCGCATGAAAAATGATGAAAGGCTCCACTGCCCTAAGCTTGTAATTCGGAAATCCTTCTAGCTGAAGTGACTGCTGAAAGGAAAGCTTTTTTCCAGGAGAGAAATTAAGTCTACAGTAGCAGCTAGCTCGAAAGGAGGGAAAGTAAGCTTCTCCAATACAAAATTGAGGTCCCAGGCAGGGGTTGGAGCTCTCCTGGGTGGTCTTAAGTTTTTGGCCCCTCAGATACTGCTTTAGCAGAGGATGAGAGAAAAGGGGAGGTTCTGTGTTGTAATGAGCTGAAATGGCTGAGGCATGGATTTTTATGGAAGAAAAGGACAGGCCCTTGTGAAGCATCAGTCAAATATTGCAAAATCTGAGGAATGTTGGGCACTGCTATGCTTATCCCTTGAGACTGATTCCAGGCACAGAATCTTTTCCACTTGTCAGCATAAGTTTTTCTAGTACTAGGTCTTCTCGCCTCCAAAATGACATCCATCACAGGTTTGCTGAGGGATGCTAAGGGTGAATTTAGGTGACTAGCCACACTGCAAAATTCTAAGTTTGGAGCCGAGTGCGCAGAATCTGCTGACAGTAAGTGGCCTGAGGCAGGTGCCACAGTGGAAGGTGACACTGCGCAGGAGTGGGTACCACTGCTGGTGACGCTAGTCTGGAGCAATCAAAACCATTTTTGGTTTGTCCTGTTTGACAAAAGTAGAACTTTGGAGAGCAGAGGCAGACTGGGAAAGGCAGACACTGATGTTTTCCAGCTGAAGGACAGAGCACCCACTTTCCAGGCTTTTTTGTGATTAGTTCTTGTGCAACATTTGCCCAACTGATAATTCTGGGGTGAGGCAAAAAGATCTATATGTCTGGGCTCCCCCATTTGCATGTCAACATGTTGAATATCCATGGTTCCAGTTTCCATTTGTGAGGGTCCATGAGAGTCCTGCTTAGTCTGCCAGAGTATTCAGCTTTCCTAGCAGGAATTGAGCTTGTAGTTGTACTTGATAGGTCAAGGCAGTGTTCCAGAATGCCATGGCTAGTCTGCAAAGTGGGTAGGAGTGTGTACCCCTCTGCTTATGTACCACCAAACCATGGTGTTGTCTATCAATTGTCCTGGATGAAGGTAGTCCTTGAAGGCTGTCAGCGTGCATTCTGTACAGCTAGCATTTCTTTTTGATTGACATGGTGCATTTGATTTGGCCTCCATTTGCCCTGAATGCACTTGCCTGCCAGATGTGCCCTCCCAAGCATAGTCTGATGCGTCTGTAGTTACGGTATGGGTGGCAGGGGGTGGTGTGAATGAGTCCCTTGTTTTGGTGGTAGGACTCTGCCCAACATAGGAACTCTAGTTGCAGGCAAGGTATGATAGGAATCATTGTTTCCAGGCTGTGACAATGTTGACTCCATAAAAAAAAAAAAAAAAAAAAAAAAGTTTAAGTACCACTGAAGTTGCCTCATATGCAGCCTTGCATATGGAATTAGAAGAATGCAGGAGGCCATGAACCCCAAGGCTTGCAGAATTTGTCCTGCAGATAGCAGGGTTTTTGTGGCGACCTGTTTGCAGTAAGTCACCAAATGAATTTGCTTTTCTGGCGCAAGGAAAGCCATCTGGGCAGTTGTATTCAAGCTTGCACCCACAAATGTAATTTTTTGAGAGGGTACCAGTTGTGATTTCTTTTTGTTTATAGTGTACCCTAGACAAGTTAGAAGCCTTTTTACAAACGCCAGATGTTTTAGAAGAATGTCCCTGTTTACTGCCTGAATTAGACAATCATCCAGGTATGGATACATTTGAATAGTTCTTTGCCTGCATAATGCAATTACTGGAGCCAGGCACTTTGTAAGACCCTGGGTGCAGTAGATAAGCCAAAAGGCAGGGCAGAGAACTGGTAATGCAAGTAGCCTGCTTTGAAGCGGAGGTATCTTCTACAAGATTCCCTGATTGGGATATGCAGGCAAGTCTCTTAAATCTGGAGTTGCCAACCATGCATCTTTGCCTAGCATAGGAACTGAAGAGTCAGCATTTTGAACTTTGGAATGTCCAGAAAGGTGTTTACAGTAGATAAGTCCAGAAATGGACGCCATGATTTGTCTTTTCTGGGTACCAGGAAAAGTCTTGAATAAAAACCTCGTCCCTTTTCCTCTTCTGGTACTGGTTGAATAGCCCCCATGCTCATGAGGGAAAGTACTTGTTTCTGGGCCTCCGCCCACTGATTTGGGGGCAGGTCTGGCCATCTGTTTGGAATTGGCAATGTGTGGAAATGAAATCTGTAAATCTGACGCCATTTTCTTTAGTTTCTTGCCCCCGATGTCAGGCGCCCCCAAAAAGGTAGATATATATATATATATATATATATATATATGTGTGTGTGTGTAACCTGGACTGAAACAGTGAATACACTCAAACATCTACATTTATGGTAAATGCACACAACTGTACTATGTTCGTGTTTCACTGTTGCAGTCATTACATTTGGGTAGAATCTCAAAGCTATGGTTAGGAGGCTGGAGCTAAACAGCATTAGGTGCGGCTATAAGGCAGTGCAGTGGCAAAGCCTGCCCTAGACTTAGAGGCGCAAATGGTAATGCTTTGTAAAGGTGTGAACAGAACTCCAAGTCGCAGCCTCTAGAATGTCTTTGGTTGGTACTCCTCTGAGAAAGGCTGCTGAAGTAGCTGCAGCTCTGGTGGAATGAGACCTAATGCCCTTGGGCACAGGTTTACCACGGTGTAAGTAGTATAAATGGATGCAGTGGCTTATCCACTTTGAAATTGTCTGCTTTGAGATGGCCTTTCCCTCTGATCCTGCAGCATATAACACTAGTAATTGCTCAGTTTTTCTTAGAACTTTTGTCCTGCTCAAGTAGAATCTTAGCTGTCTGTGTACATCCAAGGAATGCAGAATTCTCTCCCCTTTGTTCTGCAGATTTGGATAAAAATTGGCAGATGGTTTGGCTAAGAGCCACACTGGAGACCACCTTAGGCATAAAAGTAGGATTTGTCTTCAGACACCCTGTCTGGGTAAAATATGATAAAAGGCTCTGCAGCCATGAGCGCCTTGTAGCTCTGAAACTCTTCTTGCTGAAGTAACTGCTAGTAGCAGAGTTGTCTTCCATGATAAGAACTTTATATCAGCGGAAGCTGCTGGTTCAAATGGAGGAAGGGTGATCTTTTCCAACACATAATTGAGGTCCCATGCAGGTAATTGTGATCTTCTAGGAGGCCTTAGTTTTTTGGCTAATCTAAGACGCTGCTTTAGTAAAGGGTGAGAAAAGATAGGTGGCTCTGTATTGTAATGAGCCGAAACAGCAGAGGCCTGGATTTTGATAGATGAAAAAGATAGGCCTTTGTCAAAGATCTCAGTTAAGTATTGTAATATCTGAGGAATATGTGGTTCTGCTGTATCAGTACCTTGTGCTTGATTCCAAGCACAGAATCTCTTCCATTTGTCAGCATAAGCTTTTCTAGTACTAGGTCTTCTGGCTTCCAAAATGACATCCATCACAGCTTTACTGAGCGGGGTCGTTTGCATGATTAGCCATGCTACCAGGTTCAGAGCCTTTAGTTGATTGTGTAGGATCTGATTGTTTTGCTGGGACAGTAGTTGTGGTCTGAGGCAAGGTCCAAGCTGGGTATTGAGACAAGTTCCTTAGGATTGGGTACCAGTATTGGTGGGGCCAAGTCCAGGGCAATTAATATCTTTGGCTTCTCTTGTCTGACTTTTAGGAGGACCTTGGGTAGAAGAGGCAGAGGAGGAAAGGCGTAAACTGATAGGTTTTTCCAACTGAAGGATAGGGCGTCCACTTTCCATGCTTGTGTGTGACAAGTCCTTGTGCAGAATATTTTCAATTGATAATTTTGAGGAGAGGCTAATAGATCTGTGTCTGGGCTCCCCATTCCTCTTATGCTGAAGACTTGTGGATTTAGTTTCCACTCGTGAGGATCCATAAGGTTTCTGCTTAAATAGTCTGCCAGTGTGTTTTGTTTTCCTGGCAGGAATTGAGCTTGAATATGCATCTGGTAGGTCAAAGCTGTGTCCCACAGTGCCATGGCTAATCTGCAAAGGGGTATGTGTGCACCCCCCTTGCTTGTTTATATACCACATGACTGTGGTGTCATCAATCTTTAATCAGTAGTTGTCCTGGATGAAGTCCTTGAAGGCTGTTTGGACATTTTGAACAGCTAGCATCTTTCTGGTTGATCTGTAGAGGAGTTTGTTTTGGTGCCCATGTGCCCTGAATGCATATTCCTGCCATGTGGACCCCCCAGGCATAATCTAATGCGTTTAAGGTTTGGCTGGCAGGGGGTAGTGTGAAGGGCCATCCCATGTTTTGGTGACAGGCCCTTGCCCACCATAGAAACTCCTGTTGCAGGCAGGGAATGAGAGGAATCATTGTTTCCAGACTGTGTGAATGTGGACTCCAATTTCCTCATATGCAGTCTTGCATATGGAATTAGCAGGATGCCATGAAACCCAGAGCCTGCAGAATTTGTCTTGCAGAAGACTGGGTTTTTGTTGCTATCAGTTTGAAGTAGTCAGTTGCCTTTGTCTGTTGTGAGGTAAGCCATCTGGGCAGTTGTATTCAAGCTTGCACCCAGGAATGTTATCTTTTGAGAAAGTACCAGTTGTGATTTCTTTGCATTTGTGTAATCTAGGCATGTTAGAAGCCTTTTCACAAACGCCAGGTGTCTAAAGTGTGTCCTTGTTCTCTTCTTGAATGAGAGCTGTCCAAGTAAGAATATATTTGTATACTACTTTTGTCTGCAAAATGCAATTACTGAAGCCAGCACTTTGTAAAGACCCTGGGCAAAGTAGATAAGCCAAAGGGCAATGCAGAGAATTGGTAATGCATTAAGCCAGCCTTGAACCTGAGGTATCTTCTGCACGACTATCTTATTGGGACATGCAGGTATGCCTCTTGAGTCTAAAGTCACCAGCCAAACTTTCTTGCCCAGCATGGGCAGAAGCTGCTGCAAAGTCAGCATTTTGAAATCTGGAATGTCCTGGTTCAAAATCGATAAATCCACTACTGGCCGCCAGGCCTTCTCCTTTCTGGGCACAAAGAACAGTCTTGAGTAAAAAGACCTTGGCCTTTTACCTGTTCTGGTACTGACTGAATGGCGCCCCCATATCCATGAGGGACGTAACCTGTTTGTGTCTCTACCCATTGATTTTTTGGCAGATCTGGCCAACCATTTGCCATTGACAGAATGTGGAAATGGAATCTGTATCCATGCGAAACGGTGTTTAGTACCCACTTGTCCTGGGTTAACTGCCAATTTTGAGCAAAAAGTGCTATTTTCCCCCCTATGGGTGCTGCCGAAAGATAAGTGCTTGGTGTAGGCAGAGGGAAGTCATTGGGATTGCTTTCTGTGGGTTTGCACTTTATCTCCTCCAGATTTGGAGGTGGAAGCGCCCCATTGCTTTGACCTGTATGAGTCTTGCGCCTAGTATCTGGAACCCTTAGGGCATCTGGATTTGCCCCTTTCAGCTCTGTGACACAGGCAAGGACCAATTTTTTGTAGGACAGTGTCTACTGAATCTTGGTGGCTGCACTTGTAAGAAGTCTAACAGTTTGCATAGACTTAGCTTCGTCTTCCATTTTCTTTAAAACCTCTTCTGCCTTAATACTAAAAAAAAGGACTCCTGTTGTAAAGGTGCATCTAACAATTTAGCTTTAACACAATCAGGCAAATTTTGTTCCTTCAACCAGGCATGCCTCCTAATCACAGATACAGTAACTGCGGCCCTGCAGGAGGCCTCCAAGGAATCAAAACCACATTGCGAAGTACGCTTTCTAACTTGTTCACTGAATGCAATAAATCCTGTAATGCTATTTTTCAGTCAAAAATAAACAATTTTCTGTTTAATAAGCCCATGACATGTTGCTGATATTTAAGCATATGAAATTGACAGTTTAAAGCTCTGACTGCGAAGGTTGTGGACGTGTAAACCTTACCCCATCTATCCAGCGCCCTGGAGTCTCTATCAGAAGGGGTAGGATTTTTAGCAGTAGAAGCCTCAACACCCTTGGGACCCTGAGAAATAGTTTCAGGGTCAGCAGTAGGGTTTTTAAAAAGGAATTTGTGGAAGTCAGGAACAAAGTAATATCTCTGTCTGGCTTACTAGGAGCCGGAGGCAGGGAATCAGGAGCCATGCTGGATTCTGAGAAATCAACAAAGTCTAGAACAGGCGGTATAGCCAAAGGTCTATGCTAGGCCTATGCTGAGGAAGAAGGAAATCCCTAAGCCTCTTTTTAGATTTTGAAAAATCCTGACTCTCCCAATGAAAATGTTCCCTTAAGGTATGCAAAGTTTCTCCAAAAGAAAAATCCTCAGGAGAAGCAGAAGGGACGGATTCGTCTGCATCAGAGTCCTCATAAGGTGGAATAGATAATTCCTGATCAGAAGAGGAATTGGAAGAAATGGAAACCGGATCTGAAGATTCATAATCAGTGCCTTGCCTAGGCCTCTTAGCAGGAGGGGGTTGGGAACCCCTGATCAAGGTAATTAAATCCTCAGCCATTTTGATCAATTGTTTTTTAGGCATAGGGGCCTGTGCACATGGCCCAAGCGTAATTTTTTTAGACATAGAAGTTGGTTTTGGCCTAGGTTTTGAAGATGGCATCTGTTTAATATACAAATCTTTGGGCCTGAAACCCTCAGAAGCCGGTGCGCCTGCTCAGCGGCTCCGGACTCAAAGTTAGACACATCCGCGTGTTCAATGCTTAAAGTGTCTTGCAGCATACCGGACTTCAAAAGGGTCTCAGTAGAGGCCTGCAAATCAAACTTAGTGGGTATCAAGAGCTGCGAAACCACCTCACTGAGTACCGGGCGACTGACTTAGCTTTGTCATCGGTTTTGGACCTGGACTGTCTTTCTTTGCATTTTTTGTGTATTCCGGTAGTCTGTTAACAGACGACATTTCTGGATAGTTAAATCTTGAGCTAAAATATTTAGATGCAAAAAAATACCAACGCTTAATAGGGAGTTGGTTAAATTTAGCACAAAACAGACAGCAAGGCATGTTGTGGTCAAGGCCTAGGCAAGGAATACAGTACAAATGAAAATCCTTATGAGGTATTTGCTTCCCACAAGTAATACAATTATTAACTTTTACTGACATCGGTAAGGAGCAAGAAAAAGTTTCCCCAACGGGGTACATAGCTTTAGGTTGAAGACCTGTTCTGAAACTTGAAAACGAAAATTTCAGGAGTTGGCAGACCGGCACTTGCGAACTGCTTCTGCTTCGGGCACTGCGCGTCAAGAAAGACTGATGAAAATGGAGTCGGCTGCATGTTTTATACCCCTGACAACCTGACATCATGGAAGGGACAGCAGCCAACGCAGGACCCAGGACTTTGGAATTCAGGCCTACTGAGGGCAACCTGTGAGCAGGATTACCCAAATGCAATGACTGCAACAGTGAAACACGAAGAACATCCTAACTAGCAGATGAGTCAAACAAAACCTTATTTAAAGCACAGCTTAACATTTCAGACTTTCACTCATCAGAAAAAATGTACCCAGAGATATCAATGTTGTTAAGCAGTGGCCCTAAACATGGTATTTACAGTCTTCAAGTATGTTTTAAATGGGGAGAACTGTTAGAAAGCGGAATTCAGACAAGCACCATCTTCAGGGAACTTTAGTGGATAATTCTCTCAAACTACACAAAAAAAAACACGTTGAGTCTAAAAAGTGTTAAGGATTCTCTACACCAAAGCAGAAAATATTTTTAACAAATCTGTCAGATACCTTAACTATGTCCACATGGGATGGGTTGGAGGACACCAATAGCCTGTTCCGGGCAAAACTGTGTGGCCATAGGATCAAACTGGAAGTGGGAAAATTGTCTTAATTTGAAAAAATTTGTAAAACCTGCCATTTTGGATTCTGAAGACTGAGAATCAGGATTGCTACAGGCAGCATAAAATATTCTGAAAGTCTG